>NC_134485.1:233880994-234050821 GCF_040206685.1 Ascaphus truei | reverse complement strand
GCACCCCAAGTTGCTTTTTCCTGATTCCCTTTTTCTATTTTGAAATTTTAAGCCGCCATTATTGATCGTCCTTTTTGGGACTGATCCACGGATATACCCTGGCCAAAGGAACCGGATGATCCAGAGTCGGATTCAAATCCACCAACATTTTTTGCCCATCTCTACTCACAAGCCCTTACTCTATGCATGTGCCATAGAACCTGCATAACAGAATCAAATTGAAATTCCAAAGACAAAAGGTATGTTAGTCATACATTGTCGACACCAGGAGTGGCCAAACTTTATTTCAGGTGGACCACTGTCCTTCCTGTCATTGCAGTAGGACTGCAGCAGCGGGAACTTTGGCAGTCTGTGTGATGCGGGCAAGGTTGGAAACAGCTTTCCCGGGGGCCCAGCACTAGAGTTTCCACCAGTGCCCCCCTGTGGTAGCAGGCCAGTGAGCCCCTCCCACCTTTACCTTTCTTACACTGTGACAATGCTCATGTCATACCAGGAAGCCGAACCGCAGGGCGGACGCAGAATGTCGAGACTGACCATAGGCTGCTGGGCTGAGTCCTGATAAGGATGGAAGTCTGGGTTACAAGCCAAAATCGAGGGAAAATGCCTTAGCATAGACACGGTAACAGTTCCAAGATCAGGGCAGGGTGCTGCAGCGTAGTCAGGGTTAAGGTCAAGATAAAGGCAGGAGAAATGCAAGTGTAATCCAAGTCCGGGCAAAGGTTCAGGGCCAGCAGGAAACCAGACGGGGTCCAGGAGCACAAGGAATCAGACACTTTGCTCTGGTACTGGCTGAATGGAAATGGTTGCCAAGACCAGGTGTAGCCAATCTTATCTTCCATCTTGGGATGGGGTGAGTGAAGCCCTTTTCTGCATTTTGAGTTGTGGGTGAAATAAAACCCCTTCCTGGTTTCTGCCCCCTAAATAGAAACAATGTGTGCACAGATTACAGACATCTTGGTTGAGGCAAAGTAGTACATCAGGTATGTGATAGTGCCGAAGGGATGACAGTAGTGAGAGAGGAGCCTGACCACCCTCCAGGAGTAGACTATATGCGATTTATTCCAGGCTTGAGAGTGAACCTCTGGTGTAATGTCCTGACCAATGGAGGGCATGAATGTCCTTGGAGTTTACCCAGGAATGCTTATCAGGGACGGAGCCCCTGCCTCACATGGTACAATCCGATTGGTTGCAGTACCATGTGATGGCAGCCATTTTGTTTTAAGGATGTGAAGTACCTTCCTAGAAGATGACGTCTGTCACGCCTGTAAGCCCGCAGACCAAGCTAGACCCCAGTACTGAGGTGGGAACGGTATGATACCACACACCCACAGCAGTGGGAGCAAGCCCGGAGTGTGGCATAACGTTGCTGGGCCTGTTGGAAGAGTTGTTAGAGTATACTTGCAATGCTTGGGAATGTCCGTAAGAGTAGTCGTGTCCGTTTGCCAATGTTCGGGAGTCCAGAGGGTAGAGTCGTCAGTGGGTAAGCCAGGTCCTAGGAAGCCAGAGGTAAGCAACGTAGTGTGCGTAGCAGGGTTAACAGGGATACTAGAGAGCAGAGTAGTCCAGGACAAGCAGAGGTCAAAGCCAGGGAAATCCAAGATAGCACAGGAGCAGGAAACACAGGAACGGAGAGAGAGCACAGCATAGGTCAGGTACACACAGGGAAACAGGAACTATGCAGAGCGGGGAAGAAGTGGACAGACAGGGATTATAAAGGAAGGTGCACCAATGACGGAGAGGGGAGGGACAGAGAGAGAAGTGGGAGGAGATAGGTCAGGGAGAGAAGAGGAGGAGACAGAAGGGGCAGTCAGAGGAATAGCCTGTGAGGCTTAGAACGCGGAGACAGGGGAAGCCTGATAAGAGGAGTCTGTGCGTGCGCCCCCTGTAAGCTGCGGATGCACACACACCGGCTGCAACACAGGAGCGGCCGCACAGAGCAAGGGAAGACCGCAGGAGGGACAGGAAGCCATGAGGAGGCGAACGCTCGCGCGGCCTGCGCCCGTGCGATGGCGAGCAAAGGCAGAGTGGAGGGATCAGGTGAGTCAGCGGAGGGGCATGTGGGCGCGCCACCCATGGGTTGTGGGAGCGCACGAGTCGGCCGCATCACCAGGCGCACGGAATGTCGCGCCGCGGGTACACGCAGGGAGGGGGCAACGGGACGGATGCCACCACAGGGGAAGGTGATGTGGGCACTGCGGGAGAGAGGGAACGGGGAGGATCATAGCAGGGGCTCAGGGACCGCGTGGGTATGCGAGACCTGCGGGGCATGCGCTGCGGCAAAGGGAGAGAGGTGATGGGTAAAGGAGAAGATTGGGAAGGAGTAGGAAGGGCAACAGGAGACGGGAGAGAGGGACCAGGAAGGGAAGGAATCTCCTGAGTCATCACAACGTCATATCCTTATATAAAAATAAAAAAAACCCTATCACATGGTACTGCATCAAATCGGATTGGAGCTGTACTATCTAACACTAAAATGTGATGTCACAGGCCTTATATACGGCCTGTTCTGTCTCATTTTATCTTAAGAAACGACGGGAAAACATCCACCCTATGGATTTAAAAGGATTACAATGGACAGATGAAGATACAGATGAAGAAAGAATAAAGAAGAAGATGAAGATAACGAAGAAGATGGATTTACCAGCTATTGAAGATCATTCCGTCAAGTGTCAATAGGTTCCTGCTTGTAAGGAATCGGGGAATACGTCCCTTTCGACATTTTCCCTCCTTACCTACCACTGCTGCCTCCGTTCAGTTCCATGGTCATGCGCACACCCCCACTCTGATTACAGAATGCGTGCGCACCAGCAACTCTTCAGGCCTTGCCATGGAGCTTGACTCCACCCCCCCCCAACGCACCCCGCCTCCCTCACGCTCGGCGCACACACGTGACGACGTGCACCGATCCCTAGCTGTGAGTCAACACTGCTAAGTGCCCCTTGTCTCCTGCAGCCTATGATAACCTCCGCAGAGGCCGCGCCTCCGCTCCGCCTCCGTTCTGGTTCCTATTTCCTTTATATACCTGTTCTGTCATTCAGTCTTTGCTCAGTATAACCACTTGTAGCCTTGTTTCTTCCACGTCAGTTGCGCTTTGCCTTGTCCCAGTCTTGTTTTGCAGATTAACCTCTTATGTACCGAACCAGCTTGTAAGTGAACCCCCTCTGGATATTGACTTCGGCTTACCCTCGACTACAGCTACCTCTCCAACCCAAGATTACGGCTTCATGGACTTTGACAATTCTGACATTTACAATCCCATACCACGGCTTAACAGACTTCTATGATTCTGCTCTCTCCAAGCAAAGGACCCGGCAAGTATACGGATTAACCCACTCTCTCAAACCCAGACTCGGCAACGCTAAACAATCCGCCATCCAGACACGCCTCCGGTGCTGTGGGTGCGTGGTTTTGTACCTTCCCACCTCAGTTCCGGGGTCTTCTCTTGTTTGTGGGTAGTGCAAGCATTACTCTGCTGTTGCTGATGGACTCGGAAAAACATTGATTGTATTTATTTTCAGTGCCTATTTTTGATTCTTGTTTTTTTAATTCTCTTTTTTTGATGCTTAGTTTTTCTAATTCCTTATTTTGAATGCTTGTTTTTTTCTAATTCTGTTTTTTTATGCTTGTTTTTTTATAATTGTGTTTTTTTGATGCTTGCTTATTTTTAGGTTGGCCATTGACTGCCAATATGTTTATCTATGTCCATTTCGAGCGCTACCCTTGGGGTAGTGAGATGAGATCTTTGATAAACTCGCCATTTCAAAGCCCTGATGAGATTATCGGGTTACTACAGTAGAATAGTGTGATTTTATCAAAATTGCGCTTTTTGCTTTTTTAAGCTCCCACTCGATGTGTTTGAGCAGGAGCAAGAACTCTCGGGAAAATGCACTTCCCGTACGAGTTTGGCAGATCATAGAAGATTTCTGAATAGCAATCTTTCAAATCATATGGGAAGTGCCAAAAAAAGCTTGTTAGTTGGTTATCAAACCTACTAGAATAGAACCTGAATAGTGTTTCTTACATGTTAACCCTTTAGACACCGCATATATCACAAACCCCATGCTGTTGGCTGCAGTACTCTATTTCCTCTTCCCTCTACGCAGTATAAGAAATACGTAGAACAGTATAATATTGGTAGTGTAGCACCTACTGAAATGGGTTTACTGTGATGTGGCTGTAGGCTTAAAATATTTTGGCCAAAGTATTGAACTAAATGACCCATATTTATGAGTAAGCAATATAGATAAAATACATAGTACTAAATAATTTGTCATATTGGATGTAGCATGGGGGTTCTTGTCTTTTGTCATCTTTCCGAGTATCATCCATTTATCTAACAAGAATAAGAACCAAATTTAATTGATACCTGTTATTAGTAAAACATGAACATATGCATTACCTTTCAGCTCCACTGAATATTACTGTTTTAATTTATAGGGATTCATGTGACAGTTACTGCATTAATATGTATTTTTACTGATAACACCAAAACCATCTTATACATGTAGCCCTTGCACCCCTGCCCCCCCCCCCCCAATCCCAGGTTAAAAGGTAACAGAGAGTGTTAAACTGTTGCATAGATTACAAGGACACTAGAAGTATTTGGAGACTCCATGCTACCATTGCCTTTTGTATCAATATCTGTGACCATTTGTTGTATAGGTAATACATAGCATATGATACTGTGATTATCCTATATATAGCACTCATGTATACCATTTGTTCTGATGCACAGAGATACTGATACGCAGATATGTAAATGAGGATGACAAGATAATCGCATTTAAATAAATATTCCTCAGTCTGTGTTCCAATAGAACATCTAGTGTTGTATAGATTCAAGATGCAAACATACTATACATTTTTGAGCTTACAAGCAATTAAATAGACACTATAAATAAAAACATTTGAGACAGAAAATTACTAAAGGTTATTCAAAAATACTATATATATATATATATATATATATATATATATATATATATATATATATATATATATATATATAGTGCCATATTAATCCTGTAATACATTACAAGTTATACCTATTTTGGAGACAATAGTACTCCTCCGATGTCACAGCAGTATTGGTATTTAACTATTTGGGTTAACATACATATATATTTATTTGCTTTTGACACCCAAATATACCAGTGCTACTACTCCTCTACAGGGACTTTTAAACCATTTTTTTTCACAAATGTTCAACTGAAAAGAGCCATAGTGATCTCCAATACTCACCGGTATCAGTCATTTTATAATATCATAGAGTGCATGATATTGGAGGGTCTTTTTTCTCTTGGTCCCAAGGGATCAATATGTTAAACTTTGCAACATTTTTCCTCCATTGCACCATGATTTATACGCAATCTAAGTAATAGGAGAGCAGAATTTAATATTTTCTTTTCTTTTGTACTGTAATGTGACTCAAATTAAATTCTACAGAAAATCATACACTTACGTTTGATAGATATTCTAGCACAATAACATCCAGTCAGCAAAATGTCTTCTAATCACATTATGTTTATATAACTTTTAAAGATTTGGCCAATGAAACATATTTTTAAATGGGCGGTGTCATTTAAATCCGAAAAAAAAATATTTTAGAAATAACATAACATTGTCATTTTTGTCTACCAAACAAATGTAGTAATACATAGAGACCATTTTTTCAGTGGGGTCTCTGAAACACACAATGCATGCTAATCAAATGTTTTCCAGCCTTTGTCTGCTCCCAGCCTGTGATGACAGAAGGCGGTTGTTACTTTGGATGTGTAAAGAAAGTAGATGAACTACACAAAACACCTGGAATTCAAACAAAAATAAGGAAATAAGTCACACCCCTTCCAAGTTTCCACTTGCCAACTAACTTTAAAACTCTACTGAAAAATGCTTACAAGTGTCTGATAAAAAAACGCATCAATCAAGGACTGAATAATAAATGATTGAGCTGTACATGTTTCCTAAAATGAAACTTCTATTTGCACATAAATGTTAAAGCATCATAGAGAGAAGATTAAATATGCAATCTCAGAGGTGTCTCTTCAACAGCATTAGAGGTGTCTTGGGATCCAAACTTTATCTGCTTTCATTGTTCACATGCATCGTGTATAAAACTCAAAAGCGCAACATACGGTAAATGTTAGGTAAATAACTTGACAGCAGCTGAAGCAGCGAGATGCACATTTTCCCATTAACTGATGTGATTTGATTGCTGTCCATTATATCTTTTATGGCTTATGAAAAGAAACAATCTTCTTACAAAGAGCAGGATAGGACATTCCAAAAAGACATCTCCTTGTGACTGCAGGACAATTACTTTTAGCTTACCTTGTTTTCTGTCATTGCTATGATTTTTGTGCCACTTTTCCAGCAGGACGTTTTCAAGATAATGTTCACTGAAATGTTTCAGTAAAATACTTTAAGTGAAAAAACTATTCTGCCATCAAACATGGCTGTTTCTCTTCATTCTTACTCTGTGCATCTCCAGTCCATACCACCCTGCTACTAAACGCAGTCAAAAGCATTCAAACGCAAGATATCCCCATTGTCATGATATTCAACATTTGATATACTGTATTATGCATTTATTTTATTTATAATAAATAATACATTCAGTTACCACTCATTTTAAAATGTGTCATGGGCACAGAGTCATGTTTATATTAAAATAAGGAACAGAGGTTAAAATGTATGCGTACAGACATTTCATAGACAGTCAGAGATAATACATGTTATGGGCGTATGTAACAGTTACAGACAAGATTAAAATGTGAGACAGTCTTGAAAGACTTTTGGGCAATTTCATACAAAATGTGGACAGTCCTTCTAAATTCAGGATAGTTGGGAAACCTGTATCAGATTATCAGGATTTATTTTTGACAAATAATGCTGGGACATTGGAATGGTAGAAGTTGAGACTAAAGTTGCTGAAGAATATAATTTGAACCAGTATCTGTGCATTTTATTTCTGTCTTGTAGAGAAGAACCTAACAGATTTTTTTTTTAACATTTACATGGGGGTGATGAAGCCTGTTGTCCCTCCAGCCTCATCTTTTCAAATGCTCAGCCTATTATAGTGCTACAGTATGTTTAGGGTACAAGCAGATGATGGGTGGAGGCTATTGAAGAATCTCTCTATGGGGTAGATACTCAGAAGTCCGCTAAATGTTTTATTGTGACATTTCTCCCATTTAATGTATCAATAGTCGAAACACACACAAAGGTGATTAGCGTTACGATGCCCTCACGCTGACCAGAAAAATATCCGAACTTTTAACTAAATACATTTCCAAGAGGCCGTATTGAACAAAAATGTTATTCACACACAGTTACATCACTGTGTGCAAATCATAACATTAACATTAACATTAAGGTCAAATCTGACCAACAAGATGAAAAATAATTTCCTCCTTCACTATGCCCCCTCGTACGAGGCCTACCACATCTCAAACGACCTTGCACTAGTGGCTCAGGAAGTGGAATGGCTTATTTTACTTTGTATGGAGGAGGAGATATAGTGGCCAATACCAATAAGCCCCCTGATGTTGGCAGGGACTCATTGGATGCCACTGTTGTGGTTAAAATAGATGGAGCTTGCAGGCTCTCTATTCCCTGCTGCACAGCTCATGTCAGCCCATTGACAGCAGCCATCACCTGTCCCACTGCATGCTGTTTGTCAGAGCACTGCTGTGCTGGCGCATAATGTGGGTGATCACCCAGGTTTGGCATCAGGAGGTGTGCGCCATGGTCGCCAGCTGATGGGTAATTCTGGAGAACCCGGACCTCTGCATCCCTAAAAGGTCCTCTTAATGTGCCATAATAGCGGCATCTGCAAGGGCATCTGCTCTTGGTGCTGCAGTTGGACGCCTTGGTACAAAAGGAGCAGCTAGGTGCCACTGGAGCAACTGGAGCTGGAGGCACTCTGGCAAGTGGTGGAGCACAGGCAGCTGGAGCACTGGGAGCTGCGGTTGGAGTAGGTGAAGAAGCAGCAGTGGCAGGGGCAGCTGGAGGAGGACCTTCATACTCCTCATGAGTAACCTCGGTAAGGATTAGGGTGACCGTTTCCCATCCTTATCTTGCTCCGTGGGCTCTGCTGCCTTTGCCAAGGGCTACCTGCTTTATTGTCCTTTAAAGATTTCATAATATAATCAAATAGAGTCATACAGAGCGTGGGTACATGTAAGCACTTTTGGATATATTTTGTTTGCATACAGTAAACAGCTATTTTTTTACTATGTCTCTTTATTTATTTATAATATTTTATCAGGATGTAACACAGAGGCCCTGATCCACAAACTGGTGCTAAATTTTGAAGGTCTTTACTCCATGGCATGGCACAGTTTATCACTTTTGTGAAGCAATTATATTTTCAAGTATGTCCTGGGAAAAAAAGTTACGTTAAGTACTTTAAAATTGACTATAACATGTTTGTGTTACGCCGGTGTTGCCCGCAGACCAGACCTGTCCCCTGAGCTGAAGGGGGAAGTGGTAATACACGCACCCGCAGCAAAGGGAGCGTGTCCGGAGTGTGGTATAAAGTGTTGCCAGGTCAGGTGTAGTAATGTAGACAATACTTGCCGGTACCGGTTGAAGAGATAGAGTGAAGAATGCCTTGCCGAAGTCAGGGAGTGGAGAGCGGAGGTAAGTAGTAGTCCAAGCTGTGTTCAAGGGGTTACCAGAGAGAGCGTTGTCGAAGGAGTGGCGGGATCGAGAGCCAGAGGGGGTAGTCGTACGAGCCGTGTCAGAACCATAGAAAATACTAAGAGAATCCAGAAGTATTTCCATAAAAAGACTATGTCGAGCAAAGACTGAGAGGAGAGAGGAGCTAGATAAAGCAGGGAGATCCAATCAGGAAAGGAGGCGGGACAGGAAGAGCTACAGGGAGACGCTGCAGATTGGTGCAGCCATAACAAGCCAGGTGAGTCTTATTGGTAACCTGAGTATGCCCGTGCGGCGTGCGGGGGCGGAGCCCGAGGTCCGGGGGATAGGAAGAAGAGTGTGCAGAATGAGCGCACTCCGTAACGTGTGTACGCGCGTGGACCGCACCAGAGGAGGGTGCAGGTGTGCGTGTGGGAGGGCGTGGGCGCGCCCGGCACTGAGCAGAGGAATCGCCGAGGGGAGTTATCCCGCGACGGCGGCAGAGGCGGGGAGCCGCGGAGACAGGTAAGACAGGATTATGTTGTGTGTCCAAGAGCTCCCTAGAGGTAGAGAGTACTCTGTGTGGGGAGCGCAGAGAACGCCGATTCCTGACAGTACCCCCCTCTTCAGGAACGGCCTCAGGACGGTCCATGAAAGGTTTCTCTGGAAACTTTTTCCTGAAGGATTTAAGAAGGGCCGGGGCATGAATGTCCTTTAAAGGTACCCAGGATCTCTCTTCAGGGCCAAAGCCCTTCAACTGCACCAAGAACTGGAGCTGGCCCCTGGATAGGCGAGAATCCAAAAGAGAGTGAACTTCGTATTCCTCGTTATTTTGGACAGTAATAGTGTCCGGTTTACAAGCCTGATCCGGAAAGAAGTGACTGGTGATGAATGGTTTTAAGAGGGACACATGAAAGACATTGGGAATCTTCATACTGTGTGGTAGTTGGAACCGGAATGCCACAGGATTGATTTGTTCACAAATAGGGAAGGGACCCAGGAACTTAGGTGCCAATTTTGGAGATGGTACCTTGAGGTGGATATTCTTAGAGGAGAGCCATACCAAATCTCCTGGCTTGTAACTGGGCGCCGAACGACGATGACGATCGGCCTGTAGTTTCGATCTGCGGGACGAGTCGAGAAGGTTAGACTAAATCCTGGACCATGCGGTTTGAAGGGAAGAAATGAGTTCATCTACGGCTGGTACTCCAGAAGGGATGTTGGAGATGGGTAGACAGGGATGTAACTTATCTTGAGGCGTTGGTCTCTGATAAAGAATGGCTCCAGCGCCGCAATCAGAAGCGTCGACCTCCAGAATGAAGGGAAGTTCAATGTTGGATGACGGAGAATGGGTGCAGATATAAAAGCCTCCTTGAGTGTCTTGAAGGCGGAGAGGGTCTCGGATGACAAAGCAGAAGGATCAGCTCTTTTTTTGGTTATCGCAGTGAGAGGTGCCACAATGGTAGAAAAATTACTTAGAAATTTACGATAGTAATTAGCGAACCCTAAAAAACGTTGTATGGCCTTGAGAGAATTGGTTCTTGGCCATTCAGTAACTGCTTGAAGTTTACCGGAATCCATCATAAAACCTTCATCGGAAATTATGTACCCCAGGAACGGAGTAGAGATCTGATGAAAGGTGCACTTCTTCAGCTTGGCGTACAAATGGTGTTCACGGAGATGGGAAAGGACGTAGGAGGTGTGACGTATATGGTCCTGGAGATCTTTGGAAAAAATCAGGATATCATCCAAGTATACTATTACAAAAATATTGAGTACCTTACGAAAGACTTCGTTGATGAAATCCTGGAAGACAGCGGGAGCATTACATAAGTCGAAAGGCATTACAAGCTACTCGTAGTGTCCGCTACGCATGTTGAAAGCCATCTTATTATAGTGCACCAGATTATAGTGCACCGGTACCAGTTGTAGAGATAGAGTGAAGAATGCCTTGCCGAGGTCAGGGAGTGGAGAGCGGAGGTAAGTAGTAGTCCAAGCCATGTTCAAGGGGTTACCAGAGAGAGCGTTGTCCAAGGAGTGCCGGGATCGAGAGCCAGAGGGGGTAGTCGTACGAGCCGTGTCAGAACCTGAGAAAACACTAAGAGAATCACGAAGTACTTCCATACAAAGACTATGTCGAGCAAAGACTGAGAGGAGAGAGGAGCTAGATAAAGCAGGGAGATCCAATCAGAAACGGAGGCGGGACAGGAAGAGGTACAGGGAGACGCTGCAGTCATAACAAGCCAGGTGAGTCTTATTGGTAACCTGAGTATGCCCGTGTGGTGTGCGGGGGCGGAGCCTGATGTCCGGGGGATAGGAAGAAGAGTGGGCAGAATGAGCGCGCTCTGTAATGCGTGTACGCGTGTGGACCGCGCCAAAGGAGGGTGCAAGTGTGCGCGCGGGAGGGCGTGGCGCTCCCGGCGCTGAGCAGAGGAATCGCCGAGGGGAGTAATCCAGCGACGGCGGTAGAGGCGGGGAGCCGCGGAGACCGGTAAGGCAGGATTGTGTTGTGTGTCCAGGAGCTCCCTAGAGGAAGAGAGTACTCTGTGTGGGGAGCGTGGAGAATGTTGATTCCTGACAGTTTGCAATGGCAAACATCAGATGTCTGGAATACATTTAGACAGGAAAGTGATTTGAGGGAGATGATTTGAGTTGAGCAATGAATGGGACATTTGGCTGCCGCAACGCAAGTCAGACGCTGGACAACTGACCACAGAACACCTTACCGCAGGGCACCTCTCCGCTGAACATGTCCACGCCGCTGCCAAAAGGTCATGAGCGCATATCACCCGCAGAGATCATGCTGATCTGCCCGCTGAAGTACTGAGCTGGCTGTCACACCGACATAAATTTGTGAGCATGCCCATGTGTGCATGAAGCAGGACACTCAGCATGCCAGCCAACAGCCAGGAGACATTTTTTCATTTCCCATGGGGAAATTTACATGGGGAGCGGCAGCCAGCTGAGTACCTCAGTGGGGGATCAGCGGAACCTCGGTGGGGAGATCAGCACCCAGGACCTTTTTGGCTGCACCGGGAAGATCCGATACTAAGGACCTTTAAAGGTGGCTGCAGCAGCAATTAGAGGTGAGATGTTCAGCTGTGTGGTGACCTGTGGTAAGGTGTCCTGCGGTCAGGAGTTCTGGCAGCAACTTGCATTGTGGCAGAGCGCCGGCAGCATTTTGGCCATGGCCAAACATCCTAGACTGCTAAAGCATTAGCAGAAGGGATGTACTGTACCAAGATTCTTCAGTGAGCCATAATACTATACGCAGGTTGCTGATGGTGGGTCTTAGGAGACAAGTACTGGGTCCTGTGGGAGTTTAGATACCTTTAATAAGATGAATTAGGTTTTACATTAACTATTTGAGATACTGAGATTCGTTAACTTGAGTTGACTAGTGCTTTTGTGATGATGTGTGAGCAGTTATATGGTCCTAAAAAAGGCAAAGGATTACTTAATAATTATTGGACAAGGTTGGCAAGATGGGGTATGTAGTGTACTTTTATATTTATATCAACCCGTTTGTAGCTCTCTGCGGTCACCTAGTCATTAAAACCCATGATTCGTAGGCTACTTAATGGGTAATATGTACTGTAATGTACTTTAATAACTATTTTATCATCTATTTCAGGTTAATTTAGCTTATCTGGCCTATGTATATAATGCTTATTAACAGGGTGGGTCCCGGAAGAACCCGAAAATGTTCCTATATCAGGTTCTTCTGGGACCCACCCTGTTAATAAGTGTTAGTTTTCCTATAGCACCCTGTTTCTATTTTGATTATTGTTATTAATATTAGGCTGAGCGGTATGGCCCTTCTTTTGGTTATTGCTATGAATATAATGACCAGTACATTGGTCATTATATACTGTACATAGGAAAGACAGGGTTAACGCCAGTCTTAAATACATGATAAATTATTTGCGGTATTTCTGTGGTTCCCATTCCAATCAATATTGGAACTCAATGTATGTCAGTTTTTATCTAAAAATTCAGTATTATGCCAGTTTTGTAATCAGATCTGATGCTTTTAACGGATCCGATAAAAAGGGAAAAAGATTTGGCGGTGGAACGCGGATGTATTACACATTAAAAAGAAGGTAATTTTTTTGGCTCTAATACCGCATTTTTAGGTTACCGAATGACTGATGTATGCAGCCTTTTGGATGGTAAATAAGCAGATTTTTATAGATTTATTATGGTTAATAATGGAATAATTTATGGTTAGAAGACTCATAAATGTGCTTATTTGATCATCTTTCCACTTATTTAACACAAAAGTTTCATTATTCTGTGAAAAATGTTATTCGGATCTAATAATTCAAACCAAAGTATTACTTTTCTGCTATTACATATACATAAAAGCAGACATTTACAGATACATATTTTATTTGAACATACTGTACCATAGCAAGAAAAATCTAAGTAATTTGAGTTTCACAGCTGTATTTTCCAAAAGTTTAAGAATGTTATTGTAATAGAGCTCATAGCAGGGTGGTGATTTTGACTGATGTGAAACTAAAGGAATATTACCTTAGGGGCTATTGGTAATGCTCAAGTAACCAGATGTTAGCCTATATTCCATGCTAAATGCAAACGGTCTGCACTATAACCAAAATAAATAACATACAGAGCAAAAATCCCAAACCAAAAATGTATATATAGAAAAGTATGTAATGGTGGTGCAAATCGGGAGAGCAATATGCCAGCCATCACAGAATTTTTCCGGCAGCGGCAGTCAGCACGCTGATTGGGTGGAAGAGACAGGCTGGGAAACAAATAGATCCTGCATCTGAGTTTCTGCATTAACAAGCCAACTATGTACATGCCCAATCTGGTTTCGCAGAGTCGATGGAGTAACAAAGTTAACAGGTAGTTCAAACAACTGTCTCACCCTTGAAGGTCAGTGACTTGAGTTTGTAAGCCTGTAATAACTTGCATCATGGTGGTCCCTTGCTGAACCAGAGTGGATCCTTTTCCAGCGGACTCCATAAAGGACCTGATTATTCTGTCATTGGGAGCAACTGCAGGACTGGATTCTAGCAGCTGGGACACACTAGCAGGGAGGTAGCATGGGCTGCTGCTGTAGCGTGGGCTGCAGATACTGAAGGCTATGGGTGCACGTACTGTGTAGGCTGTGGGTGCAGGTGATGCCCCCTTTTCTGCAACTCCTAACACTATCTCTGTGAATATTCTCTTTACCTCTCTAATAAAGAAACAAGTCGTAATAAACTGGTTATTCACAGCTTACAGGGGTGTTGTGTGTGTTTGTAGATTTTCCATGGTAAACAATTGTTTGGGGGTCCATGGCCCCTCCTCCCTGTTTCCAAGCTCGCCCTGCCCACCTTTAATTAGCAGGTCTTGAGAGGCAGCTGCTACTGCCCAGACTATTAAGGCTTCTTCCTCTATTTGAGTGGAAAGGAGAACGTTCGCAGAGATAAAGTTAAGACTTCACTATTTTAGGGAGTGGGTTCTGTTTGCGCTTTTGTATTTATTAAGTAAACAGTAAATGTACAATCCATTTAATAAATAATTGTACATGTTATTAGGAAACAATTGGTGTGGACACCTTGTATTTTCATTGCCCCCTTACCTCACACTATTGATTCTATTCTACCATGGTAGTCAGCACCTCCCGCATACTCTGGTGTAAGCAGACTGCACCTTGAACATCAATTTCTGTAAAACAACTTTGTTTAACTAGATTTTGGCAAATTATGTGAACTATGGCAATTGTGGCATTAACTATCAAACATCGTCTATCTTCCAAATTTTGCTAGGAGATACAAAAATATGCCAATAGTGTTTAGTTTGGTAAATAATGCAAAACTTATCAACAGGCAAATATATCTTTGCTATTCCTGGGCAAATAGGGAATAGTTTTTCTAATAATTCAGTAACCAGCAATAAACAGCTCTATATGACCAAAGAAAACCCAGAGAGGTTTTGCATAAATATGGTCCATAAATTAGCCACAAACTGGATACTGCACCATTCAAAAGTATAGATTTATCTTGAATTTACATGTTGTTTGTTGAGGCTTTGAGACTAATGATAGTACAAAATAGTCCTGCAAAATAGTAATGTAGGCATGTTGAATGATTAAAATTCAGCATAGTTGCTTACTGACGAGATTAATGATGGTAGCATTGCAGCTAATGCCAATAATAAATGTCATAGACTATATTTCACAGCATAAAAGCAAAGGCAATAAAGAACAAGTCTGCTCAATTAAAAGTTTACAGATGCAAAACTCGAGTCAGCATAGTGAGTGGGAGCAGTGTTGAGAATGCCACTCAATACACATCTTGTCACATGTAAAGTATGTGCACTTGCAATAGCCCTTCCTGAGTGTATACCTCTGTGGGAAGTGTGAGCAGGTGGTCTCTTTGGATTCTCAGATTGCTAATCTGAGGGGGTAACTTGCCACATTGAGGGACATAGACAATGTTGAAAGCCGTTTAGTGCTCACTGAGCAGGCCCCAGCTGAGACTAATGGTGCAGAGGGCAGAGCTGTGAGTGGGGACCACGAACAGGTAGGTAGCTGGGTAACAGTTGGAAGGGGAAGCAGGAGAAAGAGGAAGAGACAGACCAGTTCTAAGCTGATCCATTCCAATAGATTTGCCAGATTGAGTGAAGATATTTGGAGTGTCAGGGCAGGAATGTTAAGGCTAGGGAGACTGATTCCTCTAGCAGACAGGGGAATAGTTCCTCCATCACAATGGGGACTCATGATACTCAGAGAACAATAAAGGTTGTGGTGGTACGAGACTCCCTTATTAGGAGGGTAGAGAGGAAATCTGTTGCTGTGACCACATGAATCAACCAGTTTGCTGTCTCCCAGGGGCTTGGGTTCGGCACTTTGCAGATCGGATAAACAGGCTGTTGTAAGGGGATGGGACTGATCCTGGCAGCCTTGGTACATGTTGGCACCAATGACAACATTTGAGAAAGAGGGAGGGTCCTAAAAAAATGATTTCAGGGATCTTGGCCGCAAGCATAAGGCAAGGACCTCCAAGGTAGTATTTTCTGAAATAATACCAGTGCCATGCTTTACCCCAGGGAGGCAGTTGGACCTTAGGCAGGTTAGTGCATGGCTAAGAAAGTGGTGTATGAAGAAGAGTTTTGGGTTTTTTAGAGCACTCTGATTCCTTTTCTGAGTAGGGATGGAATGCACCTAAACAAAGAGGGATCTTCTGTGCTGGAGAAAAGGATGATTATAAGGTACTGTAGGAGTAGATTTTAAACTAGTTGAAAGAGGGAAGGGACAGGCAAGAAGTAATTGGCTAATAATAGCTTCGGGTCATTGGTGTGGAGTGGTGGAAAGGATAGATCACGAAGCAGGACCCATATACATAAAGACACAAGAAAAGGAATAAAGACTAAAATCCATCAGAGGAGAAAGTCAAGAGCAGATCGGATAATAGTAGATAATTCAAATCAGTAGGAAAGACAGGCAACAACCTTAACTTCATACAGTACTTGCTAATGCAAAAAGCCTGGCAGAAAAATGGGGAAGCTTGAAAAAATTGCTGGAAAGAGCACCTACACTATTATAAGGGAAGATATTTATGAAGAGATTTGACAATGTGGATTGAAATATACTGCTGCGGCCAAGTTTATTCGAGCATTTGCCCGTTCTTGGCCGCAGCAGTAGCCTGGCGCGCGCCCGAGGGTGACGGGCGCGCGCCGAAGCAGCGGAAGAGCGCCCTCCGATCGGGGCGCTCTCCCTACCGCTGCCGGGTCCGCCGGGTCCCCCGGAACCCCCTGCCGCCGTCCCGCGATCGCAGGACACCAGGGCTCCCTCGGGGAGCCCTGGACGCGCGTGCAGGGGGCGCAGGCTCCCGAAGACGCGTGACCGCGCGTCTATGACGCGCGGCACGCCGAGGGGCGGCCACTAGCAAGCCGGGAAATCTCCCGACTTGCGGTACCGGCCACACTTTAATAAAGTGTGTCGGTAGTGTACAGTGGAGGCAAAAAAGAAATGTTGGTAGGGATCTACTAAAAAAAAACACCAAATATTTGTGAGATTGAGGAAGCCAAACTAGTATTGCAAATGGAAAAGGCAACACATCTAGGTCATGTTCTAAGTTGGCTATGTGCTGAAGGAGGGGATTACACCATCATCCCTTTTTATCATGAGCAGAAGTTTGTAATTATAAGATAGAGTAACTCTAAAGATTAAGAGGCGGGTTGCATGTGCTGCTTTTACTTTTTTTTTTAATTACGCACACATTTTAAAATGTAATACAGTATGTATTTTTCTTTGGTGTTGGGGGGGAGGGGGGGAGGGAATGAGGGAGAGTTACATTGACAAGGGAACCAAGATATAACTGTATTCCTATGAATATATGGGTACCATTGATTGAAAGAAGATATAGTTCCTGTCAATCATGGGTACTTCTAAATTTGTCGGAATAAAATTGTTCCTGAGGTATCTTGTTGAAATTAACTCCAAATACAAGTTGCATATACATTGGCATATATCGTGTACTCTAACACTTCTATTGCATGAGACCCCACAAGTATATTTTTATTCCCACAAATATGGAGTCAGCATTGATTTACTTTGGTAGTATAGTGTGTGATTTAATGTTACCCACATATTTGTAAAGAAAAACACTGGGCTTTGCATCATAAAAATATTCATTTTACCTGTTACAAAATGGACAATCAAAATGGTCACCTTTATATGACAGTTTGAGGTGACCCAACTCAAGGCGTATTCCTATTTATTTACTGTAATTACACGAGAGAACAGTGGTGCGTCAAAATCTGTATAACGCTAGTTTGGGACACCCCACCCTTTTTCATGTAAAAACATTACCTACAAAGTAAACAAAAATAAAATGTATTAAATGTTATATTTTCTAAACGTAGATCAAATAAAAAAAATTTAAGGAGTGTAATATTGCTCATCCAGACAAAAAGTATTGCATATTACCTACTGCATTGCAAAGGTTTCAAAAGTATTCCATAATTTTATATACTAACTAGATTGGTGAGGTCCCATCACCAAGCAAGCACAAGACCAACACCAATTTAAAATAAAAATGTTGATATGCTGTATAGTCTGCCAGGGCAAATACTTTTATTTACTTTATGCTGGCTGGAAAATGTTTTATTTTTAATGGCAAATGAGCTATTATCCCGATTTGGATAATATTAATTTTGCCCATTACTGTACTGTATGTGTTGAGGGGGATTGTTGGGGTAGAGGGGGTGCAAATCATTGCCATTGAGGTTACACTGCCAACACACTTAATTGCAGTGCGGCCAGATCCGCAAGCCGGGAGATTTCCCGGCTTGCTAGTGGCCGCCCCTCGGCGTGCCGCGCGTCATAGACGCGCGGTCACGCGTCTTCGGGAGCCTGCGCCCCCTGCACGCGCGTCCAGGGCTCCCCGAGGGAGCCCTGGTGTCCCGCGATGTGGGGGACGGCGGCAGGGGGTTCCGGGGGACCCGGCGGACCCGGCAGCGGTAGGGAGAGCGCCCCGATCGGAGGGCGCTCTTCCGCTGCTTCGGCGCGCGCCCGTCACCCTCGGGCACGCGCCAGGCTACTGCTGCGGCCAAGAACGGGCAAATGCTCGAATAAACTTAGCCGCAGCAGTATCTTTGCTCCCATTAAGGGCATAGGTAACCATACTGGCAAACAATGGGCGTATTGTTTAGTATTGTGTTTGTATTTTGTTTTAATGTTTATTGTGGGTAGCGGGGTGGATGAATGAAGGTGGTATTTTGCCCCATGGTGGGTGTTTATGCCTACCGGGTGGGTAGTGGGAGGGGTTAACCCCTTCATTAACTTAGCGGTAGTAACCACTAAGGTAATGAATGGGTTAACTCCCCCCACAACCCCACCGCAAGGTCTAAACACCTACCATGGGCCAAATACCACCTTCATTCATCCACCCCCGATACCCACAATAAACCAAGCACCGTTGTTTAACCCCTTCATTCACTTAGTGGTTAGCCGCTAAGGTAATGAAGCTGCATATACATTTATGTTTATTGCATTGGAGAGAAGCCGTAGGTCTCCCGAGCTGATATTAATGTGTATCAGCTCCGGAGTCTCCCGGCTTCAATCCGCTGCAGGAAAAATAAATAAAAATTCTAAGTCCTACTCGCAAATCCCATCCCATCCGTTCCTGAGGCCTATGCCGACGTGGCTTACGGAATTTGCTCAGAAAAATGCGTCCGACCCCAATACTTGGGCGGTTGATGTTGCCAAACAAGCTACCTCAACAATGGAGGCTTCGGAGGGCCCGTGTGCCCTAGCTGATGCCCGAGGGGATTTGAGTGTCCCGATGACAACAGAGAAAGCCGAGATGGTTCCAGACCCGGTCCCTGCAGAGGAGCCAGAGACGATCGATGAATCGGAGCCAGCCCAAGAGATGTTGGGCATGGTGACAGCCCTGGGTGAGCAGGCACTATGGTTCTCAGAGGCGCATGAGCTGGGATCGGCCTTGCTGATTGCCACTGATAAATCAGAAATGATCCGGGGTCTTTCCCGTGCAGATGTGTCCCTACCTTCTTCCTGCAACTGCAGCCGCCGATCTTCGGTGGTGCTCCGGCCACTGATGATTCTGCCAGCCGAGACTGGAGGTGAGCCGAATGGTGCCAGCGACCTTGCACAGCAGCGGAGTCCCGTACCGATGACTGCAACTGTGAGACCCGTGAGGCGGATGAGCCTGGACATAGAGGTGTCCAAAGGCATATTCAGGGATTCTCCGGTGCTGATGGAGGTGTCTTCCGGTGTCGATGTCCACGTGGCGGATGTCGATCAAGACAAAAGTACCCAACTCTATGCAACGCCCGGATGGAGAATCTGAACAAGCTCCAGGATCCTGTTCCAATTGCTGGAGATGATATCCTGCAGATAGCAACCACTGGGGTGGATGAGAAGCCATCGATCCCCACTCCGGTGAGTACTGCTAGTGTTTCTTCTGTTACTCCCTTATCGTTCATTCGCACTATGAGTGAACGCAGGGTTAGACTGAAAATGATCTGCAAAGATGACTCATCTCTGGGACACCGGGATGTATCTACCACTGTGGGTTGGGCACCGCACAAGGACTATGTGACAGATCCCCTATCAAGGCCAAAGTCCATTGCTGCTCAGTCAATACCGAGTATTACTTTAGTGTCGGACCCCAGGGACGTACTTGTTCTGGACTTGAACACTTACATGGCCCCTTTGTCCTCGACCAGTACCGCTGGTCTTCGGGCATTTACCAATCTACTGCTCAGGGAACCCCTTCAGCCCTGAAGTCTGAGGGAGGGTTGCTGCCTGGGGAAGCTGATCGGGCTGCAAGAAAACATTACTCCAAAAAGAGGAGTTTGCGGGCCTCTAGGAATCATATTCCTTCTTCGGACTTGAAGGACTGGTCTTATGGGAATACTATGCCGACCGATAGTAATGTTGTTACTAATGATAATGTTATTACAGATGATAATGTTATTAATGAAGATGTAGACAATTGCAGTGTAAATAGTGGATTTAGTCAGTATGCAATGTCTGTTAATTATGATGCTACCACTTCCATCAATACATTACACCCAGGGGTTGCTGTAGAAGGCCTGCTAGTCCACACCCATGGTGGCACTCCCGGTTTCAGGGATATGTACCCTTTATGGACCACACAAGTTCCTTTTTAGAAACCGACCACATAGTTCACGATTGGTGGGCAAAAGGAGTGTATACTCCTGACAAAGCTACTCAGGAAATGAGGACAATGGAAGCGGATATAATAGCGGGATATGTACAGCCGTCGGGTAATGTGTCCTACTTCAAGACTGAGTGCTGTCTCCTGATTTCGTGGGATCAACACGGTATCGTTTATTTACAAATTTTGTATGGGACTAGCACCTACTAATATACCTCTGTTAATGTAGTGCCGCCTGATTCTATGTACTATATATATTAGATAGATACTGTACATCTCTATGTAGTATATGTATGTTTATACATATATCTATATAGTTGTGCTTCTCTCTACCTAGTATATAAAAAAAAATGAGAGAGACAGAGACAGAGACTTTATTGTGAAATTTGTAATACAAATATTGTAATGTACTACTTGCGAATATTTGTAAGAATAGTTCGACGGTTTTATGATTGATATTTACTCATCATTACATGAAACACTACCTCATGTCATCTTAGACCATTTATAATTTGTATACAAAACATTGTGTAATTGCATGACACTTTTCATGAAATAGAATGTTTAGGGGTTAAGTTTGCATACCTTACAATAGCTAAATTAGTTTGATATGCCGTTTACATGCACTGTATGGCATATGTAATAATTTTTATTTACATATTATAATGATTATTACATGTGGAAATTAATAATTTCATAAACACGCATGAACTTTTTTTGTTCAGAGACAAATTTAAGAATATTAATATATGTATGAAAGGACATACATTCATATTTGTATTTATATTTTTACATTTATAAAGGTTTAGAAAAAACTTGGCAGGAATTAGTATGCATTTAACACGACCACAAGAACAAATAATTAATTGAAAGATTTGTTTATTTATTTTTTGGCTTTTTATTTTGTGAACGTGTCACTTGCCTGTTTGATGGCTGTTCTGATCGCCATCTCCCTGTGCCAAGTACTCTCTGCCTAGTACTTGCACTGGTTGACGACTGGGCCAAAGCTGGGGCACTAGTTGATGGCTGGGGCACTAGTTGATGGCTGGGCCAAAGCTGGGGCACTTGGTGGCGTCTGGGCCAAAGCTGGGGCACTTGGTGGTGGCTGGGCCAAAGCTGGGGCACTTGGTGGTGGCTGGGCCAAAGCTGGGGCACTTGGTGGCGGCTAGGCCAAAGCTGGGGCACATGGTGGCGGCTGGGCCAAAGCGGGGGCACTTGGAGGTGGCTGAGCCAAAGCTGGGGCACTTGGTGGCGGCTGGGCCAAAGCTGGGGCACTTGGTGGTGGCTGGGCCAAAGCTGGGGCACTTGGTGGCGGCTGGGCCAAAGCTGGGGCACTTGGTGGCGGCTGGGCCAAAGCTGGGGCACTTGGTGGCGGCTGGGCCAAAGCTGGGGCACTTGGTGGCGGCTGGGCCAAAGCTGGGGCACTTGGTGGTGGCTGGGCCAAAGCTGGGGCACTTGGTGGTGGCTGGGCCAAAGCTGGGGCACTTGGTGGCGGCTAGGCCAAAGCTGGGGCACATGGTGGCGGCTGGGCCAAAGCGGGGGCACTTGGAGGTGGCTGAGCCAAAGCTGGGGCACTTGGTGGCGGCTGGGCCAAAGCTGGGGCACTTGGTGGTGGCTGGGCCAAAGCTGGGGCACTTGGTGGCGGCTGGGCCAAAGCTGGGGCACTTGGTGGCGGCTGGGCCAAAGCTGGGGCACTTGGTGGCGGCTGGGCCAAAGCTGGGGCACTTGGTGGCGGCTGGGCCAAAGCTGGGGCACTTGGTGGTGGCTGGGCCAAAGCTGGGGCACTTGGTGGCGGCTGGGCCAAAGCTGGGGCACTTGGTGGCGGCTGGGCCAAAGCTGGGGCACTTGGTGGCGGCTTGGCCAAAGCTGGGGCACTTGGTGGCGGCTGGGCCAAAGCTGGGGCACTTGGTGGCGGCTGGGAAAAAGCTGGGGCACTTGGTGGCGGCTGGGCCAAAGCTGGGGCACTTGGTGGCGGCTGGGCCAAAGCTGGGGCACTTGGTGGCGGCTGGGCCAAAGCTGGGGCACTTGGTGGCGGCTGGCCATTCTTTTTTTTGAAAAATTGTATTATTTGTGATTGTTTGGTTTGAATTTTTCTTTTCTGTGTTTGCAAGTGTGTCTTCAATAAATTGAGAAACGGATGATGGCAACGGTTCAATGTTGCTTGGTAAATGAATTTGAAATGGTGCATCTTCTAATCTTTCATCATGGACTGGTGAATGCAGCTGATGGCTCTGGAGAAAAGACGGCAGCATCGAAAGATCGATCCTCTGACGCATGAAAGTGATGTCCATGTTCTCTTGCAGTGCTCCTAAGCTGATTTCTTGCACGACACTGTGAACAAGAGCTTTCAGTGTGATATTCATCATTTGTAATTAATTTGGGATTTGGATGATTATGTTTAGATTGGTAATTTCTGATATCTACCTTCATGGAGTGCGATAAGTTAATGATGGCAAACATTTTCTGCTTGCAATATCCTTGCTTCTGAAGCTTCTATTGCAGACAAACTGTCATGTGCGATATCAGTTGCTTCATGTGTTAATCCATGAGTCTGTACATCATGAAGTTTATGGTCACTTGAACATATTTGTCCAGGAGATTCAATATCTGTTTTTGAAATACAAAATAAAAAATAAGTTACATGGAACATAACTTTAACATTGTTTTCTGTAATTATGCGTGTTGATTTCATTGTGTAACACATTCAATGTTGACATAATTAATATTAAAATATCGTATTTTGAATACAAAATTTGACTCATTTATCAACCTTGAAGGTATCTATTGAGTATGAATGTTTACAGCATTAAATATTGTGGTTATATCCCAAATCATGCTGGTGATTGTACAACTCAATAACTACATTTAAGTTTAAGATCAGATTTTACAACTTCTAATAATTAACTCTTCCATTGTCACTCACATCTGCAAGTGTCCTATGTTCATGAATCTGTTCTTGCATATCAATGTACATATTATATTGTCCAAACGTGATAGCCTCCCCTTCCATTACTGATGATGCCTCAGAAGATGCAGGTGTTGACAGCTGTTTTTGTTCTCCGATCGGAGATGCCGGGGCCACTATATAAAATTCACAGCAAACAGTTTTTCATAATGTCAAATACTGTATGTTTACGAGACAGTATCTGAAGTGGGAGTACTTAAGACTAATTAATGCTCATCTTTCTAGATATCATATTTAATTGTCATCACCAATTATATATGCTACATCTTAAAAAAGATCTACATGTTAACATAATGATTAAATATAAGATTTTAATACTACAACATACATACTATGTGACTGCAGATATGTATGAAGGGATGTTTAATACAGTTGATTTTAAGAGTCTACATAAACTGTATATGTAAAGTATTATTATAGGCTCAAGAAAGTAAATTACGTACATTAATGAAATCACTGCTCTACGATTGATTACAATTCAGGGCACTATTCATTCAGTCATTTCAGGAATTTTTTTTCAACCACCATTTGTAAATGTTATGCTAAGGTAATTGTAAGAATATTGTTTTGGTTTGTATTTAAAATCACTGTCCACAACTTATTGTCCAATTGTCCCCTTCACCCACCTCTCCCCCTCATCCCTTCCCCCCTTCAACACTTCACCCTACCATAACCCCCTCACCTCTGTCTCCCACCTTCACCTCTGTCCTCTCTCATTTACTACTTGACATATTTTCCTACACAGGTGCATCATCGTAGTTATGATATATACTGTATCTTAACAAAATTGTATATTATTAGCATAAAAACCTACATTTAGCCTCTAATAGTAATAATCCCCTCGTAACAAGCCATTACTGGACATTATAGGCTAAAGCAGTAAAATTCAGGTCATTATTGAAAACCCTGCTCTCTGATTGGTTAAAATTCCGGGCATTATCCATAGTAATGCCCTGAATTTCAGCAGCTTGCAAAATGCAGTTTTCAATCTGTATATTTCCAGCCAATCAGCTTTCAGAACAGCTGAGACAGGGCAGGGGATTGGTTTGAATGAAGTATTGTATTGTATTGTATTGTATGTCTTTATTTATATAGCGCCATTAGTGTAAATAGCGCTTCACAGTAGTAATACATGTGGTAATCAAATAAATAACAGATAATATAAATAACAGATCATGGGAATAAGTGCTTTAGACATAAAAGTAACATTTCGGAAGAGGAGTCCCTGCCCCGAGGAGCTTACAGTCTAATTGGTAGGTAGGGAGAACGTACAGAGACAGTAGAAGGGAGTTCTGGTAAGTGCGTCTGCAGGGGGCCAAGCATTATGTATCGTGTTTAGAATATCCACAGTGCTATTCATATGCTTCTTTAAGCAAGTGTGTCTTAAGGTGGGTCTTAAAGGTGGATAGAGAGGGTGCTAGTCGGGTACTGAGGGGAAGGGCATTCCAGAGGTGTGGGGCAGTCAGTGAAAAAGGTTTAAGGCGGGAGAGGGCTTTAGATACAAAGGGGGTAGAAAGAAGACATCCTTGAGAAGAACGCAAGAGTCTGGATGGTGCATACCGAGAAATTAGGGATGAGATGTAAGGAGGGGCAGAAGAATGTAAAGCTTTAAAAGTGAGGAGAAGAATGGAGTGTGAGATGCGGGATTTGATCGGAAGCCAGGAGAGGGATTTCATGAGGGGAGATGCTGAGACAGATCTAGGAAAGAGTAGAGTGATTCTGGCAGCAGCATTTAGGATAGATTGTAGGGGAGACAGGTGAGAGGCAGGAAGGCCGGACAGCAGGAGGTTACAGTAATCAAGACGGGAGAGAATGAGGGCCTGAGTCAGAGTTTTAGCAGTCGAACAACAGAGGAAAGGGCGTATCTTAGTTATATTGCGGAGGAAAAAGCGACAAGTTTTAGAAATGTTTTGAATGTGAGGGGCGAATGTGAGAGAGGAGTCGAATGTGACCCCTAGGCAGCGTGCTTGGGCTACTGGGTGAATGATTGTAGTTCCAACAGTAATGTGGAAGGAGGTAGTAGGGCCAGGTTTGGGAGGAAGTATGAGGAGCTCTGTTTTAGCCATGTTGAGTTTAAGGCGTCGGAGGGCCATCCAGGATGATATAGCAGAGAGACATTCAGAAACTTTGGTTTGTACAGCAGGTGTAAGGTCAGGTGTTGAAAAGTATATTTGTGTGTCGTCGGCATAGAGGTGATAATTAAACCCAAAAGATGTTATTAGGTCACCTAGAGAGAGTGTGTACAGAGAAAAGAGAAGAGGTCCCAGGACAGAGCCCTGGGGTACCCCCACAGAGAGATCAATAGAGGAGGAGGAGGTGTTAGCAGAAGAGACACTAAAAGTACGATGGGAGAGGTAGGATGAGATCCAGGATAGAGCTTTGTTCCGAATACCAAGAGTATGGAGAATGTGGAGGAGAAGAGGGTGGTCCACTGTGTCAAATGCTGCAGAGAGGTCGAGTAATATGAGCAGAGTGTAATGACCTCTGTCTTTGGCAGCATGGAGGTCGTCAGTTATTTTAGTGAGGGCTGTTTCGGTGGAGTGAAGTAAAAGCTCTGAGACATGGCAGGGGATTGTTCAAATAGTATCAGCCAGGGTTTGACTCCTCCCCCTCCCGAGCTGACTGAGATTTTCTGAGCAGATTCAGTTGAATTGGGGGGGGGGAGGGAGACTGCAAAGAAGTAAGTGTGTTGTGTATAGAGGTGTTGTGTGTGTGGGAGTGTGGGGGGGGGAGAAG
The DNA here is from genome assembly GCF_040206685.1 of Ascaphus truei. NCBI lineage: Eukaryota > Metazoa > Chordata > Amphibia > Anura > Ascaphidae > Ascaphus > Ascaphus truei. The sequence continues at coordinate 234,024,817 of NC_134485.1, read as the reverse complement.
GTGTAGAGGTGCTGTGTTGTGCTGTGTTTTGTGTAGAGCTGGGGGGGAGAGTGCAAAGTTTAGTAAGTGGCTGCATTTTTTATTGTGGCTGAAGTGTGTGTGTGTGTTGTGCTGTTGTATGTGTAGCAGCAGTTTGTGTGAGTGTAGAGCTGATGTGTGTTTGTGTGTGTGTGTGTGTGTGTGTGTGTGTGTGTGTGTGTGTGTGTGTATAGAGCTCCAGTGTGTGTGTGTGTGTCAGTAGCAGTGTTTATGGGTGTGTAGCAGCAGAGTTTGTGTGTGTAGAGCTGCTCCTGTGTGTAGAGGTGCTGTGTAGTGAGTGTAGAGGAGGTGCTGTGTTGTGTGTCTAGAGCTCGTGTGTGTGTGTGTGTGTGTGTGTGTGTGTGTGTGTGTGTGTGTGTGTGTGTGTGTGTGTGTGTGTGTGTGTGTGTGTGTGTGTGTGTGTGTGTGTGTGTGTAGAGGCACTGTGTTGTGTGTGGTGTGCTGGTGTGTGCGTAGCAGCAGCTTGTGTGTGAGCTGCTGTGTGTGAGCTGCTGTGTGTGAGCTGCTGTGTGTGTGTGTGTGTGTGTGTGTGTGTGTGTGTGTGTGTGTGTGTGTGTGTGTGTGTGTGTGTGTGTGTGTGTGTGTGTGTGTGTGTGTAGAGGCACTGTGTTGTGTGTGGTGTGCTGGTGTGTGCGTAGCAGCAGCTTGTGTGTGAGCTGCTGTGTGTGAGCTGCTGTGTGTGAGCTGCTGTGTGTGTGTGTGTGTGTGTGTGTGTGTGTGTGTGTGTGTGTGTGTGTGTGTGTGTGTGTGTGTGTGTGTGTGTGTGTGTGTGTGTGTGTGTGTGTGTGTGTGTGTGTGTGTGTACACACACAGAGGGAGCGGCAGTGTGTGGATATAGATATCTGCAGTGTAAGAGTATATAGAGGTGGTTTCATGTATTTACCATTTTATTTGAATAAAAAAAATCTATTAAACTATTCAAAAGTGTCTATTATTTATGAAATAAGCCTACATTTAGCCTATAATAGTAATAATCCCCTCAGAACAGGGCATTACTGGCCAATAATGCCCTGGCTGAAAGAGTTGAAGGCCCGAGGCGAAGCCAAGGGACTTTAGCCCAGCCAAAGCATTATTGGCCAGTAATGCCCTGTTCTTCAGGGATTATTACTTAAATAATGCCCTGGCTGTGTTAAAGTCACTTTGCTTCGCCTCAGGCCTTCAACTCTTCCAGTTAAATCAGGTAAACAGAGTTAACCCATCAGGTGCATCAGAAAATGGCATAGCAACCGCTGCGTATGTATAATTGCTGTCATGAGGTAAGTAAGAACACAGTGTCAAATGGTATATGTACTCTCTCTTTGCAACTGGCCCAGCCTTGGGCACCAAATGTATTGCTCTGGTACAACTCACTATTTTGCAGACTGTGTCTCCAAATGAACCGCGTTGCACCGCCAACCCTCCCGCAACTGCACCGTCGCGGAGGGCGGTCACATGACCGGCGGTGATGTCATCCAAGAACGCTGCAGCCGCCCGGCGTGCTATCCGGCAATGAAGTACAGGAAATCTCTCCAACAGGAGACAGGAGCAGAGCACAGCCGTAAAGCAAAAGAGGACAGCTAAGGTGGTGACTAAAAAAGTTTATTGAACAACAGTATGCTGCTGGATCCATCATTGCTTTACGGCTGTGCTCCGCTCCTGTCTTCAACTCTTCCAGCCAGGACATTATTGGCCAGTAATGCCCTGTTCTGAGGGGATTATGACTTAATTATATTCACATACTGTATACATTATGATTCAAACACAATAAACAATGTTATAATATAGTTTTCTCGTTTGTAACAATTATATTGAAAATTTGTATACAAATCGTGTACTCCTGTAAAATTACTGACCTGGGGGAAATGGGTGATCGCTGAACCCCGATATCCCTATCACCAGGCAAACCCTCCAGAATGACCGGGAAAAATTTCTCACTCAGCTGCTCCTCCAACGGAGTTAGCGTTAGTGGGGGGCTGGCGGGCCTCCTTCAGTGCCTGAAGCATGCATCAGGGCTTTGTGCAATTTTTGCTTCAAATTTCTTTTGAGGTCATCAAATTGTTTGCGACAATTACTATATGTCCTGACCTGATTGCCACAGGCAGACACAGACAGTCAAAACTTTTCCCATAATGATTTTTTGACGATGAACTGGTCCTGCCTTCAAATATGATATAATTATGTTAAGTAAATAGCTTATTTAGTAATAAATGACAAACAATTGTGTGAACTGTTGCAAAAAAAATTAAACATGGTGTTTGAGCTACAATATGTGGGGCACATGACAATTAAAGCAATGTGGATACATACAAAGCTATTGATGCTTTAGAAAATGTTAAATGCACAGACAATTGAACATTTCCTCGATTCATATCCTCGTTGTAAACACTCAATGATAATATGTGTAAACATCAACAATAAGAGATAGATATAAAAGTCGGTTCTATGTCAATTAAGAAATGTTAACATCATAGATGTGAAAAAACATTTCAACACTCAAAGCAAAGATTTTATTACCTACTTAATGCCCAAACAGCTGGTCATAGTGTTCCAAAATCCCAGTCACAAGAACTTGGTTCTCCTCCTCAATGAAACGTATATATTTCAGGGCTCCTCTACACGTTTCTTACGACCACCTGCAACCACTGAGCTTGGCTGCTGCTGGCTGGACTCCCCTTCTTCCAATGGAAGAGACTGCAGGAGCACAGCACCATCAGACCTACCACCACCAGACACCCCACCACCACCAGACAACCCATCACCACCACTCCCCCCAACAACAGCACTCCCCCCACCAACAGCACTCACCCCAGCATCGCTCCTCTAACTCCCACGTTCACTCCCACACCTACTCACACGACCACCACTCATCTCAGCACCACCAGTCACCCCAGCATCACTCCTCTGACTCCCACGCCTCCTGTCCATAACTCTAGCACTCACAAATAACACAAAGAAATTAAACGACAAGCTCACTAAACACTTTCAAACTGACAATAACAAAAATATGTAAACAAAACAACACACAACAAATAAATCACAAAACAGAGCAACTAAATCAATCTCAAATCCTCTAAACGCCTAGCTCTGTCTGTCTCTCTCTCCCAACACAGAGAATGATTAGAAATAAATGCAGCCTTTAAATAGGCTGCTAAATCAACAAAATGATTGTCTCGGGCGAGTCACAAACAACGCCATGCCATGCCATTTCAAAGTTCGCAGAGACACGTGCATCTCATCGCCAGCTAATCGCCATTGAATTTTTTTTTGTTTTCGCAGGTATTCTGGCCTTCCTGCATACTGTGAGGGCAACACGCAAAAAACATGGCAATTTCAAAACCCTGCAAAACCCAAGCAGAAGTAGGATGTTAAGTATTGGCACTGTTTGCTATACTTTGCTATACAGTGCCAATACTTAACATCCTACTTCTGCTTGGGTTCGCCGCAACCCTCTACCACTCCGGTTTATTTCACTGAGAGCAGCTATCATTTGGCATTTCTATATATAGGTTGTTTTGCTTAAACATTTATGCGGTGGTATTACTATAGGATTTGCTGTAACCCTATGTTGCTATATATCTAATGCACAATATCAGTGACTGAAATAGACTTACTATTTGTATACAAGTATGTTGCAATACTAGTGTGACACTATGATACAATAGCCATAAAGGGCTTATATATTTCCTGGGTTCGCTGCAACCCTGTAATATGAGACAATATTGCTATCCCAATGTGGGAAAATCATAGTGTGCTGTTCATTTTACACCAGCGACAAACAATCCCTGACTGTTAGTCACACTACCATACTACTTACTAATGCATTTATTATCCCACTGTTAAATATTTAGTGGATATCACATGTATACTATCACCGCAGGAGAAGATAAGGATATCCTCTGATAATATATACTAATACAGTAATTTAGATTGACATATCCCTCTCCCCTCTCCATCACTCCTCTGTGGGGAATTTTATTTACTTATTTTAACCCTTTAGTGTATAATTAATAATGTATTAAAACTTTTTTGTTTTTTTCGTCGCTTTTAGTTCCTGGCTAAGGGATCTTATCTTTTGGCTTTAAGGAACATTCATAAGTATTAGGTGATGAGTGCAAATAGAGGGGTGTTTTAGAACCCATTCTTCTGAGTTCTCTCTGTGCTATACATCAAGCATTGCTAAGGAAAAGTGGAGATGCTATCTCCACAAATTAGTAGTTTTTTGTTAAACGTGCATACAATACCCATGTTCTGCCAAAAATTAGTACATGTTGATGTGACATGTTAAACATCACTTCACTACTAGTACAAATCGTACAATTAGTACATTTTTGAAGTGAAACTTCTTTGCTGGAACCTACAGAGTTTTCATGGGATAAAATCCTTACCTTGTAATGAAAAACCATAACGCGGGTGACGTCACGCTCCTAATGGGCACATGGCCGTTGCGCATGCCGCTCGCGCAAGCGCAAAAACACACCATTCCAAGCCGCACCGCAGATAACAATATATGCATACGCAGGAGACCAGGTTGTGAGACGCGGCGCGCTTGCCCAGAACCCAATTGTCACCTCCCCACATTCACAATACAGCAGGGCCGGCCGTTGCCATGCACGAGTGCAGCCGTTGCCATGCACGAGTGCAGCACGGCGAGCATGCGCAGGTGCGGCTTGCACCGTGCACGTGCAGGCCCGCACCGTGCACGTGCAGGACCCCAGAATCAGCTGCCTGGACCTCTTCCAATCCCTCTGTGGCACAGGTGGGCCCCCTATTTACAGAATCACCTATACACCCACCCCAGCACACCCACACAGTCAGTCACCCACACAGTCACGCGTGCGTGTGTGCGCACGCACGCACGCACGCACACACGCACGCACGCACGCACACACGCACACTATCAGTCTCGTGCGTGCACACAGTCACAGAATCACACACAAACAGAATCATACCCACACACATTCACACACACACACACACACACACACACAGTTAGTATAAATATAGAAGTGCAAATAGCTAAAACAGGGTGTGTGTGCAGAGAACGTGCGTTCTAAGTGAAATTTTTGTGTTTTGTCACTGAAATTGTGTTTTGATTTTTAATTAAAAACATCACCATCACAAATACAATTCCTGTGACAAAACAGGGACAAATTACAGAGGTTTCACTTAAAATGCGTGTGCTAGGTACACACACTTATTTGAATAAAATATGCATCCGTACCGTTTTTGGTAAGGATCGCAATGCTCTTCAGTGATTTGTTTTTGTAAATTATTTCTCTCCTAGTTCAAGCTGTCGTTGGTCCTATATTTCCTCTGTATTTGCTTTCAAATGAATAGGAAATGCTATACACCGTCAGGTAAACCTGCATGGAATAGGTGATGAAATAGAAATATTAGTCTCAAAACATGTGACATTGTATGTGTTTTTTAAAATAATTTATCAGTTCTGTAGTATTACATAATACGTTATTTTTAATTATTCAATAATGCCATTTGTAGTCATTTGTTCTTTTTTGATTTCTATAGCAGGTTTTACACCACCTTTGAAGCAGAGCAGCATTTTCCTTTTTGGGATAATTTGTTGCCAATATTCCCAGCCCCTGAGCTGTAAACTGTAACAATAGATAATGTTACCTTACTAATATCAGGCTACGTAGTAGCTGCTGAGCTACCTGTACACTGACTGAAGCAGCCATTATGTTAGTCACACAATCAAGATTTCCATAGTTTGATAAAAGGAGCACCAAAAGATTGCCTGCTAAGGTAAGACATGCTTTACATATACAAATAAGAAAAGAAAACATAGTTTAAGTGGGGAATGTAATTGTGACAGGGCTGCTTGTACTATTGTGTAAGTTAAATGCATGTTTGCTTTTTTGTATCAAGTGCACCACCTTTCTTTTTCTGTTTTGATTTTTGCTGGGCCGAGCAATCTTTTTTTGTTTCCTTTATCTGAAACTTTACTAACCTTTAATGTGGTGTCCTGAGGTCAGTCAGTATAATGCAGGTATGGTTAATGTTAAACACAGTTTGATGTTACACAGCCATGGGCAGTCTCTGTTAAAAAGGAAAAGGGCGTTTCCTTCCTGCATACCATTCAGGGTGGATTATACCATGGTATGGGGGGGGGGGGGGGGGGGGGGGAATTAAAGTAAGTGATACTGAATGTGATTTATTTTGCAGAGTAAAGACATGCATGGGATGTTTGTGAAAGGTACTGTTTATTTTGGGCTTGCTATAGAAAATTGTATGTTGTGTGAAGTGTATTATGTTTGCTAATTATGTAAGTTTTGGGAGACAACTCCCTGTGTGGTTTACTTCATTTGGTTGTGTCCTAATTAACCAGTAATAAAAGGGAGGGAGTTTCTTTCCCTGGGGTCTCTTGCTGCATTCCTTGTTGCTGCTGTGTGATATGAGGTTGTCTCTTGCTGCATTCCTTGTTGCTGCTGTGTGATATGAGGATGTCTGTGGAACTTCAGTGAAAGGATGCAAACTTTCTAATGCAGATATTGCTGGCTACTCTGTGGCTGGAGACATCACGCTGGGGGAACTGGTTGTTGTACACCTGAATGTGGCATACCTAATAAGAAGGTTCAGAGAACAGCAAAAGCCTCTTTCATTCTTCCCAGGGTCTGATGCTGCTGCTTCTTTAAATAAAAAGGCTGGAACTCAACCTTTCACAGTAATCTAAGCGCTATGTACATTAATGGCGCTATATAAATAAAGACATACAATACAATCTTGCTGCTTTAATAAATGTGAGTGTATATCACGGCTATTTCCGTTATATATATTATATAAATAAAAAATATTTATTATATAAATAAAGACATACAATACAATACAATTATATATATTTTGTTTTTATTAACTAAACTACCTTATGAAAGGGGTTAATCCACTAAATATTATTCATTAGCTACCCCACTTTTGCAACTTCTTGTGTATTAGCCTATTGTTATTCAAATTTCTATTAAGAATTAAGTTAATGTAACTAGATAAAGATATCCCGGGAGCACAAAACACCAAACCTGCCATGACCACCAACATGACAAACTCATCCCTTACTATTGTACCCAATTCTCAGCCCCACATACTCACCCATGTTGTGATAAGTGTCATATTAGAAAGAAGCAGCTCGGTTTTGTAGTAAGTAATATTTTTTTTAGAAACAAATTCTTCAAGAACACAAAAAATGACAAAGATTGTATAACCATATTTATTTCCGCGCCCTCTAAGCCGGGATGTGGTCTTGATGAGTTTGCCAAGTGGTGAGTCTTCCACCTCCTCAGGTGCACTCAACTCTATGTGTAGTAGAGGGCAGTGGTGATAGCACCAGTAGTACAGTAGGTGTTGACAGAGGTGGTGTTTATGGAACATGTTTTTTGGGGCCTCAAGAAAAAAGCCACATTCTAAAGGTCACACACCTGGTCATTACTATGTTGTATTTGTGATGATATCATTATCATATTGGTTCCCAAACGGTTATGTAAAATATAATTTTTTTGTAGTATGGCGTTATTTGGCTTACTGGCCTCGAGTCATTCTTTTTGTATTTTAATTAACTGCCTCATCATTTTTTGATCCAAAGCAGCTCTCTTTTTTTGCACTATGCTGTGTGAGCCTGAAAGCTCCGATTCACCTGTGCTACATCTTGGTGAACTAGAGAAAGTTTATGCTTCTGATGCGTAACTTGCACTTGGTTGAGCTGCATGGTCTCCTGTGCAACGCTCATCATGGCTGCATATGGAGCTACAGGTGGCTGTTCAAGACGAGACACTGTTTCTGGAGTTGGGAGGTCTTATGCTGTTGGCTCTAGCACTAGGGAATATGCCGGTTCTGAATCTTCTTCTTGGGTCACGTTCTCTGCAACATTCTGATTTTTGAGAATCCGCCAATGAATTACTGAATCCGCGGATTGGATTCTACCAATCCGTTCACAGGTTGTATCTAATGTCATTTTTTGATGAATCAGCGCGGACTGGACCAGCCAAATCCATTAGCGAATTTTACACTGCAAATCACATTTTGGGGGTAATATCAGTAAAAATCAGGGAAACCAATTTGGGCAGATTTGTCCATCTCTAGTGAGGAGTATATTAAGTCACAAATCAACTAATTCATGTATTTGCACTTACAGTACCTCTTGAAGGTAGCATATGTTATGTGCTTTCATGCCCAGTTGAATGTGATGATGGACCTATAATAGGTTACACATAACATATGTAAATTGATTATGCATTATTTAATGTTGTGTGAAGGTGTAAATTCCTAACATTCTCTTTTTCCATTATTGACTATTCTAAAGCTACTATGCACATTTTTTTTATGTCTTGAGAGCTGGGAAATACATTATTCTTGACACATGTATATTAGTATATGCACTAATATCTATGGCTATTATACTCAGTATTGGATTGAAGGCTAGACAACAGTAATATGCAGGCGTCCGAATCCAAGATAGAGTACAATTGCTTAAACAGTGTCTTTCTATGTTAAATGACCTTGGACTCACAACTAAAATAACTATGCATTTTGAAAAAAGAACTCATAGCGCTGAAAAATTTGAGGAACAATGTTGCTCTCTACATGTCACACAAAACCCACCACCAGTTATGCTTATATGATCTTTTGTGTCACTACAAGACTGAACAGTTAAGAAGACAACTCTGAAAGAAATACTGTATATGAATTTATCACTGCCAAGGACCCATTGTACTCCAAAGCCCAAAAATACTGGATGAATTCTGTTCGATACAACCTAAGATATAATGATTGCTTTATTAGGCGACTACATGTTTCCAGGCGACTACATGACCCAATACCATGACAGACCAACGAACTCCACAAACTACATGAACCAACATCTACTGGGGGTTCAATGGGTTTCTGTCACACAATTTGCAGCCTGGGGATAAGCAATGTAAAGGTCACTTTACATAGAACTATCATTCACAAATAACACACATTTGCATTCCATACACCATGCATGTGCCTACATTGAAATATCCGTATAGACAGTGTACTGTACTTTAAAGAAGCAATACAAGCTTCATAATTTTTTTTTAACAGGATTAAGCAGGGGGCCTCTGTAGCTGAACCACATTGATTTCAGCTCTGGAGACCTCTGTTTATAAGCTGTATAAAAATAAATCAGATTAAAATAGAATAAATATGATTACTCCTTTAAACATGGAGTCTGAGGGTGAAAACTGCTAAAGGTAAGTAAATGGGTTTTTTTCCAGGTCTTTTTATTGTATTTATTTATTTTTATGTGTGTGATTGCCCATTGACTGATACTGTATTGATCAGGGGCACAGATTAATACATTGACAGCCAATGCATTATTTTGCAAATGCTTGTATTCTATTGATAGTTATTTTTTTATTTCTGTGCTGATGCTGTGATCCTCAGAATAGATTAAGAACAGTTTTGCAATTATACGAAATCGTTGCACAATAGAGGAGTGTAATAGTATGAATCCCTTGTTACTGAGTCTCTGTGTAGAGAAGCCTGATATCTTTGTAAATCAAGTATCAGTGATTATAAAGACATACAATACAATTAGAACGTTTAATAATGTGTGACTAGCTTACCGCAAAGGAAGCACTGCTTCACCTAACACATGTGGGTGTTATCTTCATAAGTATATTTTAAGTATATTGAAGTACTCACGGATCTCCTCAGATGGCGCAGCGTTTGACGTGCTCCTGACGATGTCCGTTGCAAGATAGAAATGGTGAATTTGGCGTTTCACAATCGAAAGTAAACACTCCGAAGGCTGTAGGTTACGTTACTGGAAAAATGTATTGGCACATGTAGCACAAAATTAAAACACTCTTACGCGTTTCGTGCCCGTGGGCGCTTTATAAATCCCTTGTACCCTTTTTCTATTGTTTGAGTTAAATTGTTTTGAATTTGGATGGCTTGTTTTTAGTACATTTTAGCATTGGTTAGCATTTTAAATTAATTATTTGTTTTGTTGGCTACTGATTTAAATTAATTCATTGATTTGTTGGCTACTGGTTTTATTTCTTTAATTGATTGGTTGGATAGATGTTTATTTATTTGTATTCTTCTGTTTTGGAACAACATAATTGGAATTATTTTGCTGATTTAGTGATTAATGTAATTGATTTGTAGTTGAGGCTTTTTAGTTCTTTTATTGTTGAGGTGAGTGATATAGTGGCTTATCATGCCCATATTATATGGGTATTATATACCACAGTGTCAATCAATGGGTACTGGATGGGTATAGTGGGGGTGGGTGGTTAGGCCTCCCTGGGGGGTAGCGGGGGAAGGGGGTTAACCCCTTAATTACTATAGCAGTTATTAACCGCTAAGATGATTAAGGGGTTAGGGGCCATTAGATTGTATTTTTTCTTTCATTCTTGCTGGCATCGGAGGACATGGACCTGAAGCATGCTGACGAGGATGCCCTTCATGATGGCATCTAGTTGAACGTTTTATTTACTTTATTTCTACTGGCTGGCTAATGTTTGATTTTTACAGTATATGGATAATAGTAATTTTGCCCATTACTGTACTGGATGTGTTTGGGGGGGTTGTTGGGGGTAGAGGAGGAGGGTAGTAGGGTTGTTGTGTTTATTTTGGTTTCTTGGGGGTAGAGAGATGGGGTGAAGGGGGTAGTATCCCCAAGGATGGATGTTTAGGCTGTTTAGGCCTTCCCGGGGATAGCGGGACTGGTTAAACCCTTCATTACCATAGTGGTTCACTCCTCTCGCAACCTTCCAGACAGGCCTAACCACCTACCCTAGGACTATTACCCCTTCATCCACCCCCTCTGCCCCAAGAAACTGACTTTTGAGATTTAACCCTTTCATTACCTTAGCGGCTTAGGCCCCTTAATTCTCTCTTGTTTATTATTAAAAACAGTTACTAAGTTATCACACAATTATTTTACAGAATTAAATCATCATGGATAAATCGTGTCAACTCTAGGAACTACTAACATTATCAACTTGAGTGTACTAACTTGTTAACATGCACGTTATATTCACCTACATTTTCAGCTAATAATTTTCACTTTTTTAATATTATACTTTTACACAATGGAATTTTGTATTAATACAAAATTATTTGACTGTGATGGCCTATTTATTTGAAATTACTATACTTGCATGTAGTGGATGCTCATATTAGTGATGTGTATGTAATGTCCTTGACTTGTGAAGTGTTAATGTCAAAATATTATGTATTGATTAATGTTAGGCATGGTAGTAATAGTAACATCTCTTCTCTTTTCTCAGGTAAAAACATATTTCAAATTGTCTGTCTGTCCTCAAATCATCCCCTGCTGTCTTAATTCAATTTAGCTTTCACACCTGTTTTTTCTAAGATGGGTGTTGTCCTGCCCAACTGCTTTAATGTCCCTCTCATGTGCTAATTAAGTTGCTTGGGCCAGCCAGGTGACTTTTTAAAAGTATGTAAGCAAACCCACAACAGCCATAGTTGTTTGCAGCCATGCTTGAAGTATACATGCTTAAAGTAGAATGTTAGATGAAGTTTAAAAAGGAAGTTTAAAAATAAGTGGTCAAGTGGAAACCACCTATTGGTTCTGAATCCTGCAATTGATCTACGCTGGAAAGGAGGATATCATCCCAGACTGCACATCTCAACACTTAACTATTGCTGTGATGCCACCTTTACTTTTTATATTTGCTTTAATCTCACTGATTTTCTAATTATGCACTTCCTTCCACCAGCCTCCTTATGTCTCTAACTCTATTCATATACAGTATCTCCATCTCTCCTTTCTTCCCCACTTCTCAGTTCACATGAACTCCTTTCTTGCCTACGCCCTCTGTCACCACACAGCAATACACCCTGCACTAAAACACACCCCTACAAATCATCCTCACACATTCTCTTTCTTTCCATGCTTCTCCTCCTTGCTTCTGGGGATATCTCTAACAATCCTGGTCCGTGCCTTATTTCTACATGCTCTCCCACATGCAACTTCTACTCCTTCTTTTGCTAACCCCTCCAACCTCATACCCATCCCCTGCCACCCTCCCTCCTCTCTCCCTTTCTCCTGTGCCCTTTGGAATGCTCGCTCCCTCTCTAACAAGTTCCTCTCCGTGCATGACTTCTTTCTCTCTCACTCCCTGCTTCTCTTTGCTATAACTGAGACCTGGCTCACTCAGTCTGACTCTGCTCTGGAAGCTGCCCTCTCCTACGGTGGCCTTTCCTTCTCCCACAATCCGCGCCCTGATGGCAGGGGTGGAGGCGTGGGGCTCCTGCTCTCCTCTCTCTGCCATTACTGAACCCTTCCTATTCCCCCCTCTCTTGCTTTTCCCTTCTTTGAGGTTCACACAGTCCAGATCTTCTCGCCTCTCCCAGACCACGTGGCGGTCATCTATCGCCCACATACCTCTACTCATCCCCCCTCTGCCTTTCTCTCTCACCTTGAATCCTGGCTCTCTTTCTCTCTCTCTCCTCAGACTCCCCTGTTCTTCTCCTTGGGGACTTCAACTGCCACATTGATGACCCCTCTCTTCCTTGGGCCTCCCGCTTTCTCTCTCTAACCTCTTCTTTTGGCCTTCAATAGTGGACTGAAGTTAGCACCCACAAAGATGGCCACTACTTAGACCTGGTTTTCACAAAAAACTTTACTCTCACCGATTTCTCCATTTCTCCTTTTCCTCTCTCTGATCATCACCTCATCTCATTTTCTCTGCTCAGAATCCCCTGCTTCTCCTTGGGGACTTCAACTTCCACATTGATGACCCCTCTATTCCTCGGGCCTCCCGCTTTCTCTCTCTAACCTCTTCTTTTGGCTTCAACAGTGGACTGAAGCTAGCACCCACAAAGATGGCCACTACCTAGACCTGGTTTTCACTAAAAACTTTTCTCTCATCGATTTCTCAATTTCTCCCTTTCCTCTCTCTGACCATCACCTCATCTTCTCACTTCTTCCCCTCTCCATCTCCAGCTAGCCCTAGTTTTTGCAGAAACCTGCGCTCTATTAACCTACCAGCTTTTGATTCCACTTTACGCTCCTCCCTCTCCTCTCTCAGTTCTACTTCAGACCCTGACAACCTGGTCAGGAACTACAACTCTGCCTTATCCTCCTCTCTTGATCTACATGCCCCGCTATCTCTCTGCGTCCTCGCCTTTCTAACCCCAGACCCTGGCTAAATTCCAACACACGCATGCTGCGTTCATCCACTCGCTCCTCTGAACGCCTCTGGAGGAAATCTCATACGCTCGCAGACTTCCATCACTGCAAATTTATGCTGTCCTCTTTCAACTCTGTCCTCTCTCAGGCTAAACAAACCTACTTTTCATCACTAATCAACCCACATCGACTTTTTTCTGTCTTTAACTCTCTACTCAGACCACCCTCGGCTGCCTCCTCTTCTTCCTCCATCTCACCTCAGAACTTTGCTGACTTTTAAAGGAAAAGGTGGAATCCATACGTCAGAACATCCCATCTGTTGCCTCCTCCCATCCCACACTGCTTCCTAACTCTCCTCCTGCCTTTCTTGACTATTTTTCTGCTATCTCGGAGGAGGATGTGTCACTGCTGATCTCCTCTTCTCCCTCTACCACCTGCCCTCTTTATCCCATTCCTTCCCATCTCCTAAAACCTTGTGCTCCTTCTATACCCTATGCTCACACAGATCTTTAACTCTTCGCTCTACTCTGGTACTTTCCCAGCCTCCTTCAAGCATGCAACCGTTATACCATTGCTAAAAAACAGCAAGCTTGACCCTACCTGTCCTTCTAACTATTGACCTGTCTCCCTCCTGCCTTTTGCCTCCAAACTCCTTGAACATCTTGTATTCTCTCGATTGCTACACTTTCTCAACACCTATTCTCTCTTAGACCCTCTACAATCTGGCTTCCGCACTGCTCACTCTACTGAAACAGCCCTCACTAAAATAACCGCCGACCTCCATGCTGCCAAAGACAGAGGTCATTACACTCTGCTCATATTACTCAACCTCTCTGCAGCATTTGACACCGTGGATCACCCTCTTCTCATTCACATTCTCCATACTCTTGGTATTCAGAACAAAGATCTCTCCTGGATCTCCTCTTACCTCTCCCATCATACTTTCAGTGTCTCTTTTGCTAACACCTCCTCCTCCTCTATGGATCTTTCTGTGGGGATACCCCAGGCTCTTTCCTGGGACCCCTATTTTCTCTTTATACACTCTCTCTAGGTGACCTAATCACATCTTTTGGGTTTAAATATCACCTCTATGTTGATGACACACAAATTTACATTTCAAGCCCTGACCTTACACCTGCTATACAGACCAAAGTTTCTGAATGTCTCTCTGGAATATCATCCTGGATGGTCATCCGCCGACTGAAACTTAACATGGCAAAAACAGAACTCCTTATACTTCCTCCCAAACCTGGCCCTAGTACCTCCTTCCACATTACTGTTGGAAATACGATCATTCACCCAGTAGCGCAAGCACGCTGCCTAGGGGTCACACTCGATTCCTCTCTCACATTCTCCTCTCACATTCAAAACGTTTCTAAAACTTGTCGCTTTTTCCTCCGCAATATCACAAAGATACGCCCTTTCCTCTGTTACTCGTCTGCTAAAACTCTGACTCAGGCCCTCATTCTCTCCCGTCTCGATTACTGCAACCTCCTGCTGTCCGGCCTCCCTGCCTCTCACCTGTCTCCCCTACAATCTATCCTAAATGCTGCTTCCAGAATCACTCTACTCTTTCCTAAATCTGTCTCCGCGTCTCCCCTCCTGAAATCACTCTCCTGGCTTCCGATCAAATCCCGCATCTCACACTCAATTCTCCTCCTCACTTTTAAAGCTTTACACTCTTCTGCCCCTCCTTACATCTCAGCCCTAATTTCTCGCTATGCACCATCCCGACTCTTGCATTCTTCTCAAGGATGTCTTCTTTCTACCCCCTTTGTATCTAAAGCCCTCTCCCGCCTTAAACCTTTCTCACTGACTGCCCCGCACCTCAGGAATGCCCTTCCCCTCAATACCCGACTAGCACCCTCTCTATCCACCTTTAAGACCCACCTTAAGACACGTTTGCTTAAAGAAGCATATGAATAGCACTGTGGATAACCCTGGACACATGATACATAAAGCTTGCCCCCCTGCAGACGCACTTACTAGAACTCCCTCCTACTGTCTTATATGTTCCCCTACCTACCAATTAGATTGTAAGCTCCTCGGAGCAGGGACTCCTCTTCCTTAATGTTACTCTTATGTCTGAAGCACTTATTCCCATGACCTGTTATTTATATTATGTGTTATTTATATGATTACAACATGTATTACTACTGTGAAGCGCTATGTATATTTATGGCGCTATATAAATAAAGACATAGAATACAATACAACAAAATAGTAGATAACACGTGAAGAACTCTAGTATATTTTACAGTTAACATTGTTACCGAAGTCTCCAGTTATTCAATGTTTGGATTTCACTGTACTCCCATGTAATTGTTGTAACTGACGCTATGTTACATGTTTACAATAATGACAGTATTTGAGCATTTAACATGTGTGTACTATTTGTAGGTTGTATATTAGTGGATTATCTATTGTTGGTCTGATGAAAGGGTGACAACGGCTTGTAATAGGCTGGACCTAAAAGAAAGGGATTGACATATCATTAAGGACAGGTTAAAATGTGAATGGTATGCGCTTTGCTGAATGGTATGTGTTATGATGTATACTGTACATGCACATCAACATAAACAAAGTTTTGTCAAGTTCTCAGATCATGAACATGTACTTACCTAGCTCTTTGTCTGGCATTGGTATGCCAGTGTCTCTCATTTCCAGTATCTCAACTATGATTTCTCTGTGCATGAATGGCTGCAGAGCTGTTTCATTTTGCGGAATATATGATGGTGAGAGCTTCTCCTTCATCCATCGTCTGGCGTGGCAATGCACCAAGGCCATCTTCTCCTTTAATTGAAATTTAATATCAACATATTTCTTTTGCAGTTTGACACGGTACATGCACTGTGCCCATGCTTCACGGCCTCACAAATATTCTTCCGTTTTTCATTTTTGATAGCCATTGAGCTTCTGGCTTGCATCCTACCCAATATTTGGTGGTAACATGTGCAATATTATTAATGAGGACTAGATTTTCCTCATCAGAAAATGGGCTGCTATGTTGTTTTATTCTCTCAGAACTTCATGTTGGGAAGCCGTAACATTGGCTCCCCTGGGCCTTGCTGCTGTGCCCGGTCTCCCTCACATCTCCTCCTGTGGCCCCCTGGTTTCATGCTACACTCGCCTGAGTACCAGCCCTTCTAGACCCCTCTCTAGACCCCTCCCCACAACTCCTCCATTGACTCCTCTCACTCTCCATTCCTGCCCTCCACAATCCTGCTCCGGCCACCACTCCTCTCATGCCCTCCACTCTTTACTCCTCCTCCTGCCACCAGTCCTCTCACCCCCGCTACTCCTGAGCTCCTCACTCCTCTAGCCACCATGCTCTGCCCCGGCACTCCTCACTCTTACGCACCACATCACTCCTGTCACCCTGCTATTCCTGGCTCCTCACTGCTCCTCCGGCCACCACCCAAAACTCCTGCGCTCCTCACTTGGCCTCACACTCCCACCACTCACTCCACTCTCAGCAGTCAGTCCACTCTCCTCTATCCTTCACACTCATATTACACAGTACAGAAGAACACAACAAATAAGAACAAACACGACAAACAAATTCCAAATGACAGAAAAATATTTGCACAAGCACCCACACAAACAGAAAATAAATAAACAAGACAACTCAATCAGATATCAGTATAAATCAATCAAACCTCCAACTCCCTGCAGCCAATTTGTTCTCTCTACTTTCCAACAGCACTGGCAACGTGTATGATGAAATGAAGGCTTTATATAGTGTGGTGACTAGGAAGTAATCTCGAATATTCCGCGCCATTATCCAGGAACTACACAACATCAATGTCGTTTGTACATCTATGCCGTTTGGTCGTCAACTCAATCAATTAGTAAGAAACTAGCAAAACAATATTTACATACAGTACCATGCATTTTGAACATCGTTCAAATATTACTATATTTAACTTAGATTAGCGATATGAACAAACTTACTTTTTTTTTTTAGTAAACTAGATAAATACTCCAGTTTTTTGCTTCTTGATGTATCCAGGCGAATGTGCTGAGGAGGAAGTTCTCTTTTCAAGTCCAAGTCATAGAGGGCAGGACAAGACAATAGAGCCAAACCTTATCACAATATGTAACACATACCATTCATAGGGGCTGATTCAGTAGGCCCTGATGAGTAAATGGGAAATGTTTGCAAATCGCGGTGAAGTAGACAGCATCTGGAATTATTGAATAAACCCTGTAGAGATGAATGTTCAAATGTTAACAACTTACGCATAAAATGTTTCCTGAGATCCTAATTTCTGTATGTGATAAGGTATCAGCACATGTTTATATAAATATTATACCCTCAAATAACCAGCAATATTACACATCCATTCTATCTTACCCTTGTCATTTTACATTACACATTACTACTCAATAGGTAACACAATGCCTGGAGCACTATTAGAAATTCAAATTCTCTTTATTACCTGATTTAAAAAAATGGACAAAACATAAATGATACTTAATTAAAACTTGGATTCACGTTTTATAGAATTAGACAAAGTCTAGAGACTTTAGTTCTATGCATTTGACATCTTCACAGCATATTGAATAGCAGCCTTAGAAGAATGTGGGAATGGGTTGCATGACATTTTCAAGGGATCTATCACTGGCATTATGATTGCATTAAGTGTCTGTATATGCACATCACAGCAGATAAAAGCAAGCTATATTATTGAGCATTGAATCATCACTAATACTACACTGATTTCATCAGCTAAAAGAATCTGTCTGGGTTGGTAACTAATGAACAGCAAAAAAGAATACTGTCTGCTCAGGACTCAACTTACTGAGAATGAATTGGGTAGCGATGAGTAAACTCAAATCCCCCAGGTGGGGGAGGTGCATGACGATAGGTAGGTAGATAATACTATTCAAACACACAAACACAAAGATACCTATTAATTTATATGCACTCAGTGTACCAGTCAGCTAGT
This sequence comes from Ascaphus truei, assembly GCF_040206685.1. Classification (NCBI taxonomy): domain Eukaryota; kingdom Metazoa; phylum Chordata; class Amphibia; order Anura; family Ascaphidae; genus Ascaphus; species Ascaphus truei. The sequence goes on along the minus strand of NC_134485.1, from coordinate 234,006,706 downwards.
GAATGTACAAAATAATGTCAGATATACTGTGTATAATAGTAAACCTAAAAACGTACTTGTAATAAATAATTTATGATACTGTACACAAACATATGACACCTAAAACGAATAAGACAAATTGTCTATAGTTAGTCTAAAGGCATAGGTGCTAAGGGGATAGGATCTATAGCCTAGTAAAGCACTGCTGCATGAGGCTAGCTATTGCTAAATTAAAGTGACTCCTACTGATCATGGGGTTAATTATAAACACAGTATAGCATTGATCTAACTGCAGGCAGCTCAATCATGGGAAAAAGCATTGTGCCAAGCAGTATAAAGGATCAGGCTGCTATATGTGCCCCTAAAGTGCTCAGAGACACAGCAGAGTCTCCTATGCCTGTCCCCTCTGCCTCCAGATCACACACAAGAAGCAGATGGAAAGCTTGCGCTGTACCGGCACCAGTGTGAATGTGTGCCGCAATCAATGACGGGACTGCAGCTGAATAGCATGCCTCTAAACCCTTCCATATCAGGTACCTAGGTCTCTATTAGCCCAACGCATGTTTCCCTCCACAGACGGAGGGAAACAGAGAAAGCAAAAACAACACCAGTAATTGGAGGGTTAAGCTAATAGCTTTTATTCACAGAATATAGTATCATACATTGCTACACGTTCTACTTCACAATCAATGAAGGGCCTCAATTAAAGAAGGTTACAATTATATTACTAAAGTGCTTTACCCTTCCTGTTGAAAAGGTGAAACTGGTTTTATTCACTTTAATAGCTTTGATACTCAGGACTAACAAATAATTAGTGCCTCTAGCTAAAGAGCTTAATGTCCTGGAAAATATTTGATGTGAATAAACATATTAAATGCAAAACATTCAATGCACGGGTCTGGCAAAAATAGTATAAACCATTAGAATATAAAAAATAGTATAGTAATCCATAGGGGCTACTCACTAAAATATATAGCTCACATAAGGGCCTATGCTAGTAGTCTGCATAACCCACTTATCGAGACTTTTTAGCTGTTATCGGCCCAAAATGACTGCAGCGATTCAGAAAGCCTCGATAAGTGATCTGAATCGCCAATTTTTGCTGCCATCAAAAACACATCGTCAAGTGTGCAGGGCGATAAGCCACTTACTGACTCGTTTTGAAATTTGTGTAATTCTAGTAGCCTCGATAAGGTTATTGGGGCTTTACAATGGTGATTTACTCCCAAATTCCTCTCGCCACAAAAAGTTTCTGCTATGCACTAAGCAGTGAGCTTTTGCGTGCGAGTATGACATTTTGACTCGCTGTTACAAAATGGAGCCAAACGCGAGATTCACTAAGAAGTGAAGCCCATTTTGATACGTTCGATCAAAAACACGCTCTATCGTGCAACCTGCTTTTTGTATCAGTGCTATCGTGCTATTATCAATTCAATAGCACGATAGCTGATACTGTAGAAAAAATGCAGTGTCTCCATGCACGGTATAAATATACATTTTAATAATAGTGTACATGTGCTGGGGGTCTAATGAGCTTAACCACATTGAGATACAGGCCCCTATATGGGTACAGTAGTATCAAAACACCCTTAACAATAATAAATAATTCATTACTGTAGTAGCGGCTAGCCGCTATAGTAATGAAGCTGCTTTAATTAAATTTTCATTAATATTGTGTGGGAGCAGGGGTATGGGGTGCGGTATCTCCATTATTTAAATATCCCACGTCATGTGACGCGGACGCTTTAAAAATGGCGACGACACTGACATCCAATGCCCCATATCGGGACCTGTAAGTCCGGAAGCAGGGGGTCCCAGAGCAAGAAATCAAATTGGTTTAGCTCAGGAGACCCCCTGCTCCCGCACACTGTTAAAAATTGTTGTGAGAACTATATCCCCAATCTGATTTGTTTAAGTAGACCATGTGACTTCCTTTGGATGACGTCACATTCTTTCCCAAAACAACTCTGTCACATGGTCTACTACATGGTCTATTTTGAGCTTTCTTTTATTTATTTATTGATGGTTTTGTTTTGGTATTTTTTAACTGTTAATTCTGATGTTTAATTGGCATTTGCTTAATTGAATGGTGGTAATGTTGTTGTGTTTACTTGCTCATTGTTGTTTATTTGGTGATTGTTTTGAATGCTTTGGATATTGTTTTTGATTGTTTATTTTTAGGTTGACCATTGACTGGCATAATGTTAAATTATGCCCATATTGTATGGGCATGATGTACCCACTGTCCCAATCAATTGTTTTCTTGACATTTGTTATGTGTTTAGTTTGCTATGTAATGTGTTTTATTTGGGGCCTGTTCTTTGTTTACTTCACCATGTATTGCTATAGTGTTAAATCAGGCCCATATTATATGGGCATGATGTACCCACTGTACCAATGAATGGGTTGAGTGTGGTGATAGTTGCATGGGAAGGGTGGTTAGGCCTCCTGTGTGTAGACTGGGGAATGGTGGGTTAAACCCTTAATTACTCTAGCGGTTACTAACCGCTAAGGTGATTAAGGGGTTAGGGGACATAAGATTATATTTTTGATTGCACTGTTTGTGGCAATGGAGGACATGGACGGTAATGAGGATGAGGATGGCCTTCATCGTAGCAGCCTGGCAGGGGTGAGTGCATGTTTTCTTTACTTTATTTCTGCATGTTAATGTTTTATTTCAAATGGGCAAATGCACTATTATACATATCTGGATAATAGCAATTTTGCCCATGAGTGTACTGTATCTGTTATGGGGAGGGGTGGTGGGGTTGTATTTATTTCAAAGTATTGGCTGTTGTGTTTTTTTGGGCACAGGATTGGTACCACAGGCCAACGGGGACCCCCGAACACCCATGGGGTCCACCCGAGCACCCATGGACACCTGCGGAGACCACCCGAGGACATCCTGACACTCGCAGGGACCACCTGGGGACACCAGCCGGCCTCTTGGATTAATTCTGTGCATGGAAAAACAATAACAATGCTTTTTTTCATGTATCCATCTCTTTTGTGCCAGCCTTTAGTTGGTAAAAAGAAATGGTGAGTTTTTACAGTGCGATTCACTTATCACTGCTTTGTGAATCACGCAGGCTGGCAAAAAACGGGTTTGCCATTTTTTGACTGATTGTATGACTTTTTTATCACAGATTTTTTGGGGGTGATAAAAAGCCTTTTAAGTGCGATACTGCACTGTTATCACTGCTTTGTGAATCACGCATCAGGCATTATCACACTTAAAGGGTGTTTATCACACTTAAAACAGTTTTCACTCCTTAGGGAATTATCCCCATAATGTCTCATCAATGTGCTTTATGGGGATTGAACATATGTCCCCCATGGGCAGAGGGGGGGATATTGATAAATGTCTCCTTCAATGTGAGGTCTATTGGTTTTTTTTGCTTAAAAGCCTTAAACCGCATGAATAAATGAGTTGTTTTTTTCAATTTTTTCTCCCTCTTCCCTTCTCTTTATTTTCTCTGCCTCTCCTTTTCTCTTCTTTTGAGGGAGAGGGAAGGGGTTCTGGCTTTATGACCTCTTTCTTATTCGGCTTCTCACATCTAGTATTACTCCTGACTCCGCTCCGGTTTTGGAGCTCTGTTGGTGGTCGCTATGGGGAATCCCCTCCTTCTGCTCTCAGGACATCCCCCGATGCTCATCGTGGCATTGACGCCTGGGTAGAGTGTCATCTTCACACAGCGGAGCCGCGACACGGTGCAATGCATGACGCCACAAACTTTTGCACCTGGTGGAAATTCCTGGCGTCTGGAGGGAGGTGGGCGGTGTGTCATTTATCACAGGCACTATATATACTGGCCACTTGCTCGTGCACTGTATCCCTGATGTAGGTGCTCTGCATCAAAACATTGGATGCTTGGATGATTTTGTTTTGTCATTAAATTACCTTTTTTTTGCATGTACTTCACCTCTTTCTTTTTGGTGTGCTTGGCTACTGCCTATTTACTAGTTTTGTTTCCTAACCAGATTCTTTTTTGCCTTATCACCCAGTTTTACTAAATATTAGCGCTTTAGACCCCTCCCAGGGGCATCCCAAGTTTCTGGCTCTGAGACTTTCTGCGTGCATTCTCCTTACAAAGTAAAACACTATCACACAACATCTACTGGGCATAAATAGTTGACAAGAAAATTGAAGAGGCTTACATATCCAGAGACATAGGGATAAATGTTTTGTTTCACACATATTGTTTGTTAGTCTCCATAGAAGAGGGATCTTTAGTCTCTATTATTCCACCGTGCATTATTCACTGTGCGTGAAAAGAATAGCTTGTTCTGAGATGTAGCTATTCAATTCTTCTCAATACAAATAAGCTACTTAAGTACTGAAAGTGCATTCAGTAAGTGTGGAAAACTGCATCTACAAATATCCATCCAACAATAAAGGCATCATCATTATTTCAACTATTTTTTATTGTTCCTGACAAACTATATTTTCTACTTACTGATACACACTTCACAGTTTAATGTTAATAAAATCCTGTCGTAACCAAAAAAACTAAAAGATGACAGAGGTTTATATTCATGTACACAGATATGACCATTGATGCTTTCAGAATAAAAATGGAACGTACACCAATTGATAAATATTTATTACTACAGACTCTGGAGCGCCTTGAAAAATGTTCCACTTTGAGATGTAGGAACACTGAACAAAATAGAAGATCAGACATCAATTTCTCTATTCTAGGTGTAACGCTGTTTCCCCCACCGGTGGGAAAGTGTGACCATTATTACGTCTGTGGTGCATGGTACCTGCTAGTAACAGGAGGGCTCAGTTGTCCACCGATGTAGTGGGGACACAGGACTAGGCTTCTGGGTTTCATACCCTACACATCTTTAGCAGTGCAGAGCCTTCATCTGCCGTAGACTCAGGGGAAGTGAAGATGATCTTCCACAGTAGAACCAATGACCTCTCCCCCAAGTAAGATCACACACAAGGCCAGAGGTAGAATAACAGGAACGTTTTTTTGTCTCATTCTATGCAGCACTGTACATGGCAGGGTTCTGCCCAATGCAGCAAACTGTCAGCTACTAACTAAAGGATGGTCCCTGGACCTTCACTACAGGCCCCTATAGCAGGGAGAGAGGTACTGTACACACTCACTCTCCCCCGGAGGGTAGAGGACCAGAGAAGGCCCAATAGTCAGGCTCTTGGCTGTGTGACCTGCCCCTCTCAAGCACTGCCAAATTTGGGGCTTCACTGCCCTTAAGTACAGCTAGAAGGAGACCACCAGGCCCGCTCCATGATTGGACATGCTCAGGCCTGATATCACCACCTCCCATGGTCACTCAAGTGCAGCTCCAAGGAGGGGGAAACCCCATGATAACTACTGGCAAGGCCTGCTTGTACCAGGACTTACTGCCAGCAGGAAAAGCAGATTAGTAGCCATAGATAGCATGGCTACATAGATATCGAAAAAATTATCCAATCTCTTGAATATAAGATGCACTAAATAATTCAGTCCTTAGAAATTTGCAAAACTGTCCCAACTGCATATGCAACATTTTTCACAGGATTTTTTAAATGTTAACATTTTGTTAAATATTTCACCAAGCGTTATAAGGCAAAAAAAATGTTAAATCAGTCTTAAATCTGAGAAAGAGGGAGAGTAAGAGATACACATGCAAATAAGCTAACTTAACTATGCAAACAGGCTTATTGTCAAGGTATGTCTGGTGTGTTCACAGAGATCGCTTTATTTGTTGTATAGAGGAATACAGCTCAACCCCTTATAATACTTTGCTTGGGGTGCAAAGAATCACATTGTATTATAAGCGGATCGCGTTAGGAATAATGTACAATTGTATGCATTGTACAATAAAGTATTTAAGACACCAATAACTGTGTTGTAAAGTATTCCTAAATACAAAAATTGGGAGCAACGTTTGCATCGCGTTATAAGTGGATTTGCGTTGTAACGGATCGCATTATAACGGGGTTGAGCTGTATTTTGGGAGGCATATACTGTATTAATAGGTTCTCTATTATACTGTATCTCTGTAGTGTTCACAAGTATCTGTTCAAAGTGTTTTAGGAGGTATATAAGTTAATGGCTATCCTATCAAACACTCTCTGGTCCTCTCGCAAAAAAAAACCTTTTTGATTGTCTGGATCAAGGTTTAGAATTTTGGTGAAACAGAAAAATACATGCACATTTTTCACAAAAAAACAAGGGTCAATTTTGCATGGTTTTCAAAGTGCTCTGACTTTTTCACACATCTCTAATCCTCATCCCATATTAACTGTTTTGCCTACTGCACAGTTTTCATCAGAGAGTATAAAAAAAACTCAGATGTTATCATATGGAAATCCGACCTCTTTGTGGAAAAGGATTAATGCAAGAAAGTTAATGTAGTGCAGCAAGATTCTTCGAACTCAGCAAGTCTATAAATTATAAATAACATATTCTCTTTCATGTGAGTCCTGCAGAGAGAATATTGCCCTTATTCTTCTGCTACATTTCAGCTTCAAATTCATGTATCATAGATTGTAAGGAGAAAAGCAAATAGTAGTTCACAATTGTTGCATGATATTTTTAATATAATGTAACATAACCATATTTTAAAACAAATATTTTGATGGTTGGTTCAGTATATATAGATATAAGATCAATAAACTATGAAGCCTGCTATACCTATCTATCTTTCTATCTATCGATGTAGAGGTATCTGTACCGTGTTAGCCGAGCTTTAATAATCAAAAATGAATATACGATACCGTTCTGTGGCTAACTAAATGCTTTTTTTTGTGCTACAGTACTGTAGCTTTTGAGACACACTGATCTCTTCTTCCGGCGATGTTACAATGGATAAAGCAAGCAAGGGTTTTACTTAAAAATAGTGTCTCATGGAATGTTATCTGTGCTTATCCCTCACCCGTGTGTAGATGCGATTTATGACTTAAGGTGTTAAATAGTCCCTGAATGTTAGTGATGTAAGAGTGTGTGTGTGTGTGTGTGTGTGTGTGTATGTATTTAAATATAAATGAATGAAGAGCCCACAGTGTATGCAGCGCTTTACAAAAGGGGTGTGTGGAGTGGGAGTGTATATCAATGCTTTGGGTAGTTGTGGAAATGTGAGAGAGTGTTGCATTACTAAAAGTGTGTGCAGATACTATGTGGTCCCTCCAGGATTTTGGTCTAGCTCGCCCTCTGTGGCAGGATTCTCCATTCCTGCTCCTGGCAACTTCCTTTAAAAGGACAGCCCTGTAGCAGGAAGTTGCCGAGCAATGTTTATGCTGTGTACAAGCAACGCCCTTTTCGATTGTCTTTCCCGTTACCAGACCTGGCTAAGTACCACGACCATCCCTGACTTCCGTTTGTCTCGACCTCTGCATCCGCACGACTACGCAACTCTGCCGCCAGCCCTGACCTTCAGCCTACGTCTGTAATGGAGTGCTCACCACAAACATGGCGTGACCATGAGGCCGAGGTAGGGATTTTATATAACACCAACCCACAACTGCGTGGGCGTGTCTGGAGTGTAGATTGATCTAGGTAGCCGGTTCGGGGTAAGAGAGGTCTGGGTGGTCAGTAATACTTGCCGAGGTCGTTGTTGGAGAGTAGCGGATCGTAGGAGGTACATAGCTGTGGTCTGGATTGGAGAAAGGCGGATCGTCATGGTACTTTGCCGAGGTCAGTATTGGAGAGGTGCGGATGGTCGTACATAGCCAAGGTCAGGAGAACAGAAGAGCGGAGTCCGGAAGAGTAGCCAAGGTCAGGAACAAAGAACAGTGGAGGCAAGGACAAGACAGTGGAGGCAAGACAGAACACTACGCTAGCAGCAACGTTTATGCTCAGCCAAATTGCCAGTGTGGCAGCTGAGCATATAAAGGGAGATGTCCAATGAGGTTGGAGCATACTCACAAGTATGCCTCGCTATGGTTCGCTGGAGAGATAGCACAGGTGTATACACAGGCAGAGGAATCAGCAACAGGTGTAGTAAAGGCAGAGGAGCAAGAAAGGCTCTGCGCATGTGCGCGAGTGCCGCACATAGAGGGTGCACGCTGCATGACGGTGGCGTCACCGCACGAGCACAGCCTGGAGGTTGGGCCAGCAGGGACGGAATTTAGAGCAGAGTGTGGTCCGCGTGTGCCCCTAGATGGGATGCTGGTATTCACCGGCAGGAGAAGCGGAACACCCGGTCGCGGGTTGGGGTAAGCGAGGAGTGTGCCAAGGATCATGGATCCTTACAGTACCCCCGCCCCTTCAGGAGCGACCTCCGGGTGACTCAGGGGTGATTTGTGTGGGCACTTGACATGGAATAACCGGACAAGCCTGTGGGCGTGAAGACGGTGGCGAGGAACCCATGAGCATTCCTCCGGTCCGAAACGCTTCCAGTGTACCAGATACTGGATCAAACCCCTAGAAATCCTGGAGTCAAAGATCGACTGGACCTCAAATTCTTCTTGGCCCTGTACGAGGACAGGAGCCATAGGTGAAGAAGGATCGGGTAAGCGGGGGTCCTGGACAGCTGGTTTCAGCAGGAATATGTGGAAGACGGAGGGAATCCTCATAGATGGAGGAAGGTGTAGCCGGTATGCGACCGGGTTGACTTTTTCCATGATGGTATATGTACCGATGAACCTAGGCGCCAGTTTCAGCGTAGGGACCTTGAGCTTGATGTTCTTAGATGGACAACCACACCTTGTCTCCTGGGTTTTAACTCTTGGGTCTTTCTTCGGTGACGGTCCGCTTGTGCCCTTTGTCTGGTAGTTGCTTTTTTAGATTCTTCTCGATCCCTCTCCATAAATTTTGAAGACTATGGATTCTGTCGTCTGCTGCTGGTACCCCAGAAGTAGGGGTAGTGATGGGTAGAGATAAAAGGTGGAACCCATAATTAATGAAGAAGGGCGACTCAGTGGTGGATTCATTGCACAAATTGTTATGTCTGCAAACTCATCCCAAGGAAGGAGATCAGACCAGTCGTCCTGAGTGTCCGATACGAAACGCCAGATATACTGCTCCAGAGACTTGTTCGTTCAGTCTGGTCGTTGGTTTGGGGATGATACCCTGAAGAAAAATGTAGCGCTATCCCTAGTTGTTGGCAGAAGGAGCGCCAAAACTTGGGTACGAACTGTGACCCTCTATCGGAGACTACGACCTATGGTTCCCCATGGAAGCGAAAGATTTCTTTGATGAAGATGTCTGCCAATTTGAGAGAGTTGGGGAGACCATTCAATGGAAAAAAATGGGATTGCTTTGAAAAACGGTCTACCACAACTAAGATGGTATTCATCCCTTTTGATACCGGCAGTTCAACTATGAAGTACATGGACAAGTGTGTCCATGGAAGGTCCGGGATGTGCAGAGGTCGAAGGAGTCCTGGTGGTTTATCCCGGAGAGCCTTAATTCAAGCACGTCGAGCACGCAGCAACAAATTCTTTGATGTCCTTTTGCATGTCGGGCCACCAAAAGATTCGTTCCACAAGGTCGGTGGTCCTTCTAGCACCTGGGTGACCTGAAGACTTCAAAGAGTGACCCCATTCAAGGACCTTCTTTCAATGAGGTGGTGCGGTAAACAATCGCCCATCAGGAACTACGAGACCCCCAGGGATGTGAGACTGCTCTTGTACAATGTCTCTCAAGGCATCAAAAGAGTTGGCGAAGAAAATATATTTGGAGGGAAGAATGGGGTCCTGCTGATCTTCAATTTTGTCGTCCACGAGAAACTGATGGGAAAGAGCATTGGGTTTGATATTTTTAGAGCCGGAAGAAAAGAGATAATAAAAGCGATCCCCGTGCTTAACGAGCCCCTAAGCCTCGAGCACCCTCGATATAGAGCAAATTCTTGTGGTCACTGAGAATAGTGATTGGGTTCTCTGCGCCTTTCAACAGATGTCTCCATTCCTCCTACGCTAACTTGATTACAAGGAGTAACCCACATTGTTATTTTGTTCCGCTGGAGAATTTTTTTTTGAGAGAAAGGCACAGGGGTGAAATCTGCCTTGAGGTTTCCTTCTCTGGGAGAGAACAGCACCGGCCCCGACGTCTGACGCATCTACCTCCAAGGTGAATGGTAGCTTGGGGTCCGGATGAATGAGGATAGGTGCAGAACTGAAGGCGGTTTTCAAATGATCAAAAGCTTGAATAGCTGCCGGCGACCATGAAGCAGAATCCGCACCTTTCTTAGTTAAAGCTGTGATGGGAGCTACCGCAGAGAAGACATTTTGAATTAACCTGTGGTAGTACTTCACAAACCCTAGGAAACGTTGCTCAGCTTTGAGGGTAGTGGGACGAGGCCAATCCAGAACCTCCTTTACTTTTGCAGGATCCATGGTGAGACCTGTGTTGGAAATTATGTATCCTAGGAACGATGTGGAGGATTGATGGAACTGGCATTTTTCCAGCTTGGCAAACAAATGGTTTTCACGTAGGCTTAGAAGTAACTGTTTGACATGACTGACATGCTCCTCTGAGGAATTAGAAAAGATCATTATATCGTCCAGATAAATGACGACGAATTGATTGAGCAAATCTCTGAAGATTTCATTAATGAAGTCATTGAAGACAGTAAGGGCATTACAGAGACTGAAGGGCATGACGAGATATTCATAGTGGCCGTCACGGGTATTGAAAGCCATTTTCCATTTGTCACCTTGACGGATCCTTACGAGATTTTAGGCCCCACGGAGGTCCAATTTAGTGAAAATGTTGGCTCCTTGGAGGCGATCAAAAAGTTCAGCAATCAGTGATAAGGGGTAACGTTTTTTGATGGTGATCTTGTTAAGACCTCTGAAATCAATACATTGGACGTAGTTACCCATCCTTTTTCTTCACAAAGAAGAACCTGCGCCGGCTGGAGAAGAAGATTTTTGAATAAAACCCCTTTGTAAATGTTCATGGATATACTCCTTCATAGCTTTCGTCTCAGGAAGGGAAAGTAGGTAAGAAGTTCCCCTGGGAGGTTCCGAGCCAGGCAGCAAGTTGATAGGACAATCGAAATGATGATGCGGTGGTAAGACCTCAGATCTGGCTTTATCAAAAACGTCGTGAAATTCGGCATAGACCTCAGGCAATTTTACCTTCTCTTCTATGGGACCAATAACCCCACCAATACTCTTGATGGGCAAAGCGCAGTTCTCGGAACAAAAGGAGCACCACAGGACCGGTTCCTTGTCAGACCAATCGATGCTTGGATTGTGGAGTTGCATCCATGGGAGACCAAGAATCATGTCCACCGTAGGGGTGTGAATGGCATCCAGCTGGATCTCTTCCGTGTGGTCCTTACCTGTACAAAGATGAAAGGAAACGGTCTCTAAAGAGATATATGCTGGTTGCAGAGGTCGACTATCTATGGCTTCTAACCCTACTGGGCATTTCTTGCGAACGAGGGGGATGTTATTTCTCTCAGCGAAGCCTTGATCGATAAAATTGCCTCCCGACCCGGAATCCAGAAAGGCCATTGCAGAAGTGTGGAAGCCCACACTGGTAAGCGTAACAGGAAGCAAGATCCTGGTAGGCAGCTGTTCAGCTGTGATAGGGGATATAGAAAGCGCCCCAGATGGGATGCTGGTATTTTTCAGCAGGCGAGATGTGCTGCAGAAGGCAGAAGAAGCACCCGGTCGCAGGTTTGGGGTTAGCGAGGAGTGCGATGAGCACGCAGAGGATCACGGATCCTTACAACATCTGACTACTCTTTCAGGACTATCCCTTGGCTCAGGTCAGTTCTTTCCCACTCCTACCTCAGCCCTGCAGGTCGCTTCCTGTTTGTGACGAGCATCGTTACACAAGGTCCTTCTCACTTCTTCTTCAAGACCAACATGAAAAGTCACCTTCATAAGGCTAAGGTCACGATGGAGGCTGCTTCACGCACGCCTGACGTCCTGGTAGCGCGTGCACATCACTAGACTGCGATCTGCAAGCAGACTTCTCAGGCGTGTGGGGCGTTGCCAAAACGGAGTGGATGGGAGCGGCCATGATGGGTCGGGGCCATGACAGAACCACACGCATAGGATATATCATTGTATTACCTATATTACAGTGCAAAGGAGCAGTGGGTGTGGGGTCAAATGCTTCTGTAGCATGTACAGTACACACGGGAGAGAGAGAGAGCCACAATGGAAAAGGGCCCTTTCAAATATCCCCCTCTTCCCCCCATAATAAACTTGGCGGAAAGAGGTGGCTGGATGAAGCATAGAATGACACAGCTCTATACACCTCATTTGGACAAAACGTTGCTCTAAAAACAGCAAATAAAACTCCCAGTCACACATCTCAGAAATATATAGATAGATAGATAGTTTATTGTTTATTTTTTTAAACGATCATGAAATAAAAGGATGGGAGGGGCAGAGGCAGGAGAAAACCGCCTCTCTGATTGGCTTCCTGGCACACCATGTGACGCATTGCCGCACAGGAACACAATCCTTTTGTAGCCCCTGCTGCCTGACGTGTAACAGTATGCAGTGAGCCGGGAAGCGAGGAGGGACTAGGGGCAGCTAGGGAGGAGGTAAGGGGCTTGTGAGAAGCACGCACACGGTAGGCTGCAACAGGGACCTAGCCTTATGAAGCACTTCCAAAGAGCTGTAACATGACCTCATGACCCATTGCAAACACGCTCAAACTTATTATCTTGGCCTAGAGGAGCCTAGTACAGTGCACGTCGTCAGCCGTCACCCGCGTTGTACCTTGTGGTGTGGGGAGCACTTCGGGCGCTGCGCCACTGACGTCATCGGTCGGCGCGCGACCTCGTGGACATGTTACCACTGACTGGTTACAAGCTGAGGACGGCATTCTTGAGTGGCACGTTTGCCCTCACACAATGTGAGTGTATATATTGCTGCTTTTTAGTATTGTTTAATAAAATTTATGCGGAGTACACTAGGCTGTTTTTCAATTCTCTCCAACCGCGGCTGTTGCTGTGTATGCTGCCCCTGGAACAACGCAGATCAAGTTGAAGAGAGCCTTCTTGGGAACCACGGGGGGTCCGTGGAGATCAAGGTGGAGGAAAAGAGCCGGAAACAGATTCTCTCCCCTGAATGAACAAGAGTCTATCTTGTAAGTAGGGATATTCTTCTCCTGGTTGGGGTATCTGAGTCTATATACTGCGCAATGGTGTGTTTTTTTCTTTATCTGTAATTGCAGACAATACCTGGGAAACCACACCTGGAAGAAAATTCACCTCATCCAATTTGTTGATGTAACATTCTACTATCAGGACTGACATTTCATCCAGGACTGTCTTTTGTTATGGTACTGTAATCATCATCACCACATTTTGCGCCGGGGACATTCTTTGTATTTGTATTGTTGTTTGGATTTGAACGATCTATTGTTTATTGCCCCCTAGGCTGCATTTGTATTTACACTCAAAGTCACAAGTTTGGTGTAATCACTTTTAATCACTTCATTCACTTGGATCAAGCGCTGATAGAGAGTTTTTTAGTTAGTTTGTATTTCACATTTTTATCTTGGCCTATAGAAGGTTCATGTACTCCTCCTGCCTGTATATCTCCTAATACACTGGTTAGATTGTAAGCTTTTTAGGATAGGGCTCCTATCTTCCATTGTTTGCTTTTATGTATTAAGTATATTTCACTAGTTGTATGCTTCCCTATATTATCTTATTTATTATTTCAGTAAATCTCTGCGTACAAATACATAAAGGGACTAAAGCTCTCAACTGGTGTTATTGCAAAAAAAAATGTGTTTTTAAACAATAGTGATATCGATCATGGATGAAGAGCTATAATGACATGTTTCCTTTCATTACATTGTACTGTACATATGTATAATTTGAAATTAAGCTTCAATTTCTGCATGATTAATTTAATAGGTCAGCTCTGTTTTCCTACCAGTTGGATTTATTACAACATTTCTACTTTCATTATTTTTTTAGTAATAGTGCTGAAATTGACACTTGACTTAATTCAACATGGGTTTGCCACTGACAAATATTTATACATTCATGGGATCAGGAGATGTATGGAAAGCTGCCAGGTGGTTTAAAGAGAAGCCGAGAATTTTGAATATTAGTTGGCAGTCTCTTAAAAAGACCAAACGGTGCAGTTCTTCTAAGTAACATACATTGAAAGCACTCAACTGTGTTAATCTTCACTTAGATGAGAACAAGAGATTGAGCGCAAAATACTGTCTATAGAAAAGTATAAACTTGATGATACATATTACATAAATAGGTGAATAGTCCTGCGATGTGCCGCAATGGTGTAGATTCGATCCATATCCACTATAGAGTTTGCAGCAAGAAGGGTCCAAAGCGTACTCTCATCCAGAAAAAATGGAACAAAAAACAGGAAAGACACAAATAGTGTAATACTTCAAAAAATGTATAAAAATTGTAGAAGGTATGATAATTATTCTCACATTCTATGTGAGCAAAAGAAGCAATTCGGTTGTTCCAAGTAACCAACTTATATGGTGTGATGAGACGGCACTAGAAGGACAGGATACTCCTGGCAAAGGAAAGCAGAGGACACAGGGATAATGTAGAAAAACTTTATAAATGCAATAATAAAAAATAGCAAACACTTACAGGTAAGTATGCAAACGTAGACAGCAGGACCCCCTAGGTCAGGTGGTGAATGGTACAGTCCTGGAGAAACCCTTATTGTAGCAAACCCTCGTGGTGGCCACCCACAAAAAATTTAATTTAAATAGGGCCTTCAAATGTCCTGGTTGATCATCCACACTCCCACTGGTTCAGTAGGCTATACTTAATCTCTGCAGTGAAGCCCTACGCGTTTCATCAGATGTGACTTCTTAAAGGTGTGTTCTGATCCCCCTCCTTGTGTCGTGTCCCTTAAATCTTTAAAATTTGTACCTATTCTCCTTCCTTGGTGACGTCATTCTATCAGCATGTCAAGCGCTGTGTTCCATTGCCCTATGTGTGCGTGTCACAGACGTGTAACGTGGTAGCACCTGCCCCCCAGCACAGTAGCCAATAGTAGATGTTTCTCGTAAGTGCAGAGAGCTCCGTTTGTACAGAGCTCCGTTTGAGTGTGCACTGGAGAGTGGAGCTGCAGGGACAACGTAGTGAGCCTGGCACTGTAGCTCTATAGAAAAAAGGTTTCACTAACCTGTAGTACTTAGAGTTACACAAAGACTATCTGGACACTGATGTCCTAGTAAGCTATGGGTACTATATTGATGTGTCAATAGTATATACAACCTCCCACAATCATAAATAAAAAGACAATTATAATTCTAGAAAGCAGCATAAAAGTACACAGTGTAAAATATATAAATATAAAAGCAAAGATACAATCAGTGCAAAAGCCAATACATATAGAAATATAGACTAAAAACAAAACTAGGATATAAAACCTTACATGAGACAATAAAATCAGATATCGTAGAATGGTTATACAGCATTACATTAAAAAGGCATTCAAATCGAAGTCTGCATTAAGTCGCTTAGGTTGAATTATGATGTTTTTTTAAAATGCAGTGGAACACTATGGTTTTCTACACCTAAGGTAATACTTCTTAGGTGTTCCAAAATTCTCATTCTGAGGGGGCAAATGGTCCTCCCTATGTATTGTAGCCCACAGGGACAAATAAGCATATATACAATATGCGTACTCCTACAATTGATAAAGGAGTTGATTTTAAATGACTTTCCTGTGATGTTTGAAGTGAATGTGTCAATTTGAGTGTGTCCATTTTTACATGCTTTGCATGTGATGCATTTATAGAAACCTTTTGGTGGAGCTGGTAGCGATGTCTCATTTCTATTATCTGTTTTTTTCTTTTTTAGGGTACTTGGGGCAAGAACATCCTTTAGGTTTTTGGCACGTGTAAAAACCACATGGGGTTGTTCTGGGAGCAAGTCAGACACGAAAGGATCTCTCTTCAGGACAAGCCAATGTTGTTTGATAATTTTTTGTATTTTATGAGATTTGCGATTAACGTGTGTAATCAATGGTTTAAAATTGTCTTTCATTTTTTTCTTCTCAGTTTTTATTGTTACAAGATTTTCTCTGTTCATTGCATCAACCTTATCCCTAGCTTTCTTTATTAATATATTTTATTATTATATTGTCATATTTTTTCTCAAGGAATCTCTTCTCAAGGATTTCTGCTTGTTCATGAAAAACTTCAGTTTCTGAACTATTGTGTTTTATTCCTCTAAATTGTCCCGTAGGGATATTGTTTAACAAGACTTATGTTGGCAGCTATTATTCAATATAAAATTGTTACAGTCAATGGATTTAAAAAAGGCTTTGGTGTGAATGGTTTTATTTTTAACATAAATTGTAAGATCTAAAAAGGAAACCTCTGTTTTATTAAAATTGGATGTAAAAGAAAGATTAAGATTATTAATATTGAGATAGTTTAAAAATTATTTCAAAGTATCTTCTTCGCCATTCCATATAAAAATGATATCGTCAATCTAGCAACGCCATAGGGCAATGTTTGCACCAAAGGGATTATTGTGTAGGATGAAGTCTTCCTCCCACATCCCTAGGAATATGTTAGCGTAACTTGGCGCAAACCTTGTACCCATGGCGGTCCCACACTTCTGGAGGTAAAAATAATCATCAATAGGAAATAATTGTGGGTTAGAATAAAACGGATTCCCTCATTAATAAAATCAATCTGATCTTCTTTTAGAAGTTGTTTCATTTTTTAAAGGCGCTCGACTGCTGCACAGCCATGGTCATGGTTAATAATTGTGTATAACGATGATAATCTACTGTGCAGAGGATATAATTTTCCTGCCATTTAATATTGTTTAAAATGTTTAAAATATGAGTAGTATCAAGTAAGAAAGAAGATAAATTCATGACATATGGCTGTAAGAATGTATCGATGTACTTGGATAAGTTGGACATGGCAGAGTCTATACCTGCTATTATTGGTCGTCCAGGCGGTCTGTTGAGATCTTTGTGAATCTTCAGAAGGAAGTAAAATATAGGAATTTTGGGATTAATATTATTCAGGAATAGAAATTCATTATTCTTAATAATCCCTTTATCCCTAGCTTCGATTAAAAGTGTATTTAAATCACTCAGAATTTCCTTAGTGGGATTATTATGTAATTTCAAATATAATAATCTTCACTTAGATTGTAAGCTCTTCGGGGAAGGGATGTCTTTTCCTAATGCCTAATTTTATGTATGAAGCGCTGATTCCTATTATGTCACATGTGTTACTGCTGTTAAGCGCAATGTACAGAGATGGAGCTTTATAAATAAAGATATATATGCGATCATTTTTTAAATAACATTTTTTTTTTAATTTACTAGCAGGGAAAGTTGAATGCCAAACTCTTTATGGCTGGTGAGAGTCGTACCATGTCTTTGTAGATATTAACCAAGTTAGAACTCACATTTATTGCAGGAGGTATATAGATGAGCCTTTGTTCATTTGGGATGGCACTTTAGCCTAATTTTATTCATTTTTGCATTTCAATTACAACATTCTTAATTTTTTTTCTAAGATCTATTATGCTTTTTCTATAATTTTTGGGGGGTTACATTGTGGCGGTGAGAGGGTTAACCAGGCCAATAATAAAGGTATTATGTCCAGCTGGTTAACCCTAAATCGTGTTGTTACAAACCTGCAGAGTTGGTGCCCCTGTGTCTCAGAAAGCCCGGAGTTGAAAAGCCTCAGAGATCCTAGGTGTTAGGATGGCCGGGATATTGTAATTGCCAGATACCACTGGGATGTATGGGCACTTCACACTTGGTAGCCAAACCCCAGACTTACTGTTGCCAGGTAAGGGGTTAGGCCCGAGTAAACATCCATGTAGAGAAAGGCGCACAGCAAAAAGAGAGAGTGGGTCAAAGCTAAGGGTTAAAGGGGTTGGGCCCGGTATGCTAAGGAGCCCAGGTGTGAGGTTAGCACATGCTCTGTGCAAACCGGGAATCAACTTCTGCCCTCTTTGCAAGGCACTGGCAAGTCGGGGATAGATTGGGAAAATTATTCCCACGAAAGGATTGGGTGTAGATGTTAGGTATAGGACCCTTAACCCTATAAGAATGCCTGCAGCCCAGTCCCACTCAGATTCATCTCAGATTTTACCAAGAAGCATCCAAGTACAGCGTCAGCGGTTCCGGAGTGTGAGAAGTTAACTACATCGTAATCAAGGATTGCACCCCTCTTCCAGAATTGGTTTGAGCTAAGGATTCCCGAACGAATCCGGTAAGGACATTGCGAAAGACTTCCTGTTGGCAGAGATAGAGGGCTGGCAAGTTGCACCCCTCGCCAAGGACTGTCGCACGGCTTACATCGCGCACCCACTTGCATGCGTGCAGGGGTGCCCAGAGACTTTGTTTCATTTCGTGGACATTTTATTTCGTTTCCCCATCACAATAAGTGTATATTGACTGTAATTGTGAAGTATTGTGTGTTTGTCTTAAAAAGAAATAAATTACAATTAATTTTACTCATCTTGTGTGCTCAGTCCAGAATTCCGGTATAATTTGTTGGTAATCCCTGGTCTACCGTGACTTACATCTTTCTATGGATCTGTTTGGTTTTATACAATCATTAGTCTTCAAGGAAATGTGGTATATGTGGTGCTCAGAATCAGACCGGTAACTTCTGTAACATAATTGTGATTGAGACCATAAGCTTGGTGGTCTGGCGACGACGGAGTGCCCCTCAATAAGGCAATAATGCGTAATAGCTGTAGGGGAAGTGACAAGTGGAGTCAGTTGGGACAGCCACTGTGATGTACACAATAATCACCCTAACAGTATATAATTGAAGGAACTATGTCCATTGAATAGCAGGGTTTAGATAAGGCACATTGGCACTTTACCTGCGCATCCGGGGGGGGCACTCTCAGGATCAGTAGCGTGCAGTCCATCAGATAAGAAGTCCAGAAGAATAGTTGGTGTAGATAGAGCACAGCTGCAGACGCCCTGCAATGTGAAGCAGGGAAAACAAAGCCAGGCCACTCCGCAATAGTAACAAAAAGTGTATTAAGCAAGCAAACACATACAGGGAACAAAAATAGAACAGATAGAACGCACCTACGCGTTTCGTACAATAGTACTTTATCAAGGTGAAGCAAGAGTAAAATAACAGCCTATTTATACCCACCTTAAACACTTCTAATCAACTGGGTTGCGGCGTCATGCGCCGGCAGCTGCAAGCAGTCGCGGCAGAGTGACGCGCATTCACAGGGATCAGGGTGTATCAGGCAGTACACAGGGGCTGCCACGTGACCTCCGTCGCATCATAGGGATGACGTCATCAGCGTGCGGCACGTAGGCCAGTCACGCTGACGCAGAGTCCATCTCCATTAGTTCGGGATATGTCACGTGATCCTAATAGTTTTTTTACAACACAAAACTTTATTAGTGAAACATAATATGTAAACAAACAGTAAAAAAACAGTAAAAAAACCAAATCAATGGCTGGTTAATATGATTTCACAAACCGAGTTTTAACAAGAGACTCATTAGACTATTAAGTCACAGACTCCCAGTCTAGGTATAATATATATTATTGTAGAGATTTGATCTATATACTTTCATTGAATAATATATTATAATAATAAACAGATACAGTCATAATACTATACCCATTCCTGGGACCGAAATAGAACCTTGCTAGTTCATGGAGGCTTGTAAAACAGATGTATATATATTATTATTACATCATGATAAAAAACAGTTTGTAGAAATAGAAAACTTGAAGTACAATATACATTTTGAATTTATAATACATCTGAGAGAGGAGAAATATGATACCTATTATGTGTCTTATATACTTTAATTAAGATATGAACACAGACTGGGATTGCATAACTAATATTAAGCAATATCAGACAGTATTTGATACAACTATGATCATTGAAGACCATTATAATAACAAAATATATATATGAAATCAATATAAAATAGGATTAATGAAAAATTAATTAGAAAATTATTACATTATTAAAGAAAAAATTGATTAATAAAATAAAAGTGTAATCAATCAATCAAAATTATTTAATTATTAATGTTAATTTCATAATTGGTAATACATTTGTTAATCAAAAGAGGGGGGGGATAAAAATCATTTATTGTGATATATTCATAAAGTCAACTAAATTAATCGTTTAATAATCATAAAAAATCACATAAAATGACTTAGATCCCACTCTGTGTTCATACCCAGGGGTATTCTGGTCTTTAGGGTGAAAATCCAATAGGATTCACGTCTGTCTAAATACTTAGTCCTGTCACCACCTCTTGGGAGCATAGGTATTTTTTCAATTCCTTGAAATGAGAAGGAGTTAGTGTTACCTAGTGAGCAATTATGGAAATGGTTAGACACTGGGTGACTCTGATCACCCATCCGTATTAGACGTAAATGCTCCAAAATTCTGATTTTTAGACATCTTGTTGTTCTCCCGACATATTGTCGCCCACATCCACATTGCAAAAGGTAAATTACAAATGTTGAGTTGCAATTTATGAAGGATTTTATGTTATAATTTAAACCAGAATTAAATGAGCAAAATTGTTTGCCATTTTTCATTTTTGAACATACCTTGCAATGTGTACAGGAGTATGTACCGAGGGGTAAATTAGGAACTGCTTTTTTGTCTTCATTAGATTCAAAGAGACTAGGGGACAGGCTATTGGACAAAGTTTTGGCTCTTTTGTACACTACGTTAGGACCCGAAATGATATGTGGTTTCAATACTGGATCTAGGGTCAGCACATTCCAATGTTTTTTTAAGATGTTTTTAATTATTGGCGCTTGTTTGCTATACGGGGTAATAAATGAGGGGCTAACATTGTCCCTATTCGGTCTTTGTTCTTTCCTCAACAGCAAACTTCTGTCTAAGTTGGATACTTCCTTTAGTGATCTGTCCAGATCCGCTTTTTTGTAACCTCTATTGAGGAACCTTAAATATAGGTCATTTACTTGATGATTATAGTCAGACTCACTCGAGCAATTTCTCCGAGCTCTGATGAATTGACTCTTGGGTATCCCCCCCCTCTTTTGATTAACAAATGTATTACCAATTATGAAATTAACATTAATAATTAAATAATTTTGATTGATTGATTACACTTTTATTTTATTAATCAATTTTTTCTTTAATAATGTAATAATTTTCTAATTAATTTTTCATTAATCCTATTTTATATTGATTTCATATATATATTTTGTTATTATAATGGTCTTCAATGATCATAGTTGTATCAAATACTGTCTGATATTGCTTAATATTAGTTATGCAATCCCAGTCTGTGTTCATATCTTAATTAAAGTATATAAGACACATAATAGGTATCATATTTCTCCTCTCTCAGATGTATTATAAATTCAAAATGTATATTGTACTTCAAGTTTTCTATTTCTACAAACTGTTTTTTATCATGATGTAATAATAATATATATACATCTGTTTTACAAGCCTCCATGAACTAGCAAGGTTCTATTTCGGTCCCAGGAATGGGTATAGTATTATGACTGTATCTGTTTATTATTATAATATATTATTCAATGAAAGTATATAGATCAAATCTCTACAATAATATATATTATACCTAGACTGGGAGTCTGTGACTTAATAGTCTAATGAGTCTCTTGTTAAAACTCGGTTTGTGAAATCATATTAACCAGCCATTGATTTGGTTTTTTTACTGTTTTTTTACTGTTTGTTTACATATTATGTTTCACTAATAAAGTTTTGTGTTGTAAAAAAACTATTAGGATCACGTGACATATCCCGAACTAATGGAGATGGACTCTGCGTCAGCGTGACTGGCCTACGTGCCGCACGCTGATGACGTCATCCCTATGATGCGACGGAGGTCACGTGGCAGCCCCTGTGTACTGCCTGATACACCCTGATCCCTGTGAATGCGCGTCACTCTGCCGCGACTGCTTGCAGCTGCCGGCGCATGACGCCGCAACCCAGTTGATTAGAAGTGTTTAAGGTGGGTATAAATAGGCTGTTATTTTACTCTTGCTTCACCTTGATAAAGTACTATTGTACGAAACGCGTAGGTGCGTTCTATCTGTTCTATTTTTGTTCCCTGTATGTGTTTGCTTGCTTAATACACTTTTTGTTACTATTGCGGAGTGGCCTGGCTTTGTTTTCCCTGCTTCACATTGCAGGGCGTCTGCAGCTGTGCTCTATCTACACCAACTATTCTTCTGGACTTCTTATCTGATGGACTGCACGCTACTGATCCTGAGAGTGCCCCCCCCGGATGCGCAGGTAAAGTGCCAATGTGCCTTATCTAAACCCTGCTATTCAATGGACATAGTTCCTTCAATTATATACTGTTAGGGTGATTATTGTGTACATCACAGTGGCTGTCCCAACTGACTCCACTTGTCACTTCCCCTACAGCTATTACGCATTATTGCCTTATTGAGGGGCACTCCGTCGTCGCCAGACCACCAAGCTTATGGTCTCAATCACAATTATGTTACAGAAGTTACCGGTCTGATTCTGAGCACCACATATACCACATTTCCTTGAATCTACCTCCAAGTGGTTGCTCATTGGACTTGTATCAATCAAATGTGCCAGACCACTCCACACTCATCCCAGAGTATTACAACAGGTCAATGGTTGACATTGCTGCACACATACAGGGGATTAACCCCCCTTTTTTTGTTCCATCTGGGGAAGACACATGATATAAGTTTTTTTCAAATTTTTCAATTTTTGATTTATTATTAATTTTTGAATATAATTTTTTGAATTCTGTTTGAAAATCTGTTTATCAATCAACAAAGATTTGCATATCTACATAATTCTATACTCCATATATCTGTGTAATGGACATGGAGGAATTAGAGGAGACTGATACCCCCAATATCACCAGTGATTATGTTTCCAATTACTTGGACAATACTCAAAGATCAAAAAAAGCAAAACGTATGTTTGAAAATTTACCAAATCCAGATTGTGAGGACTCATCGGATCTTCATGATTTGTTCCTAAAATTTAGTAAATTACTTATTACTGATACTCGAATTTATTGGGATGTCATATTTTTGGAAAACTATCTACTGCTGAAAAGAATCCCCAGGGGGTTACGGGTGAAAAAGTCCCCTACATTTGGCTTTATCAATCAGGATTTTGAGAGAGAGTGGAAAATGATTCTCAATGATTGCTCCTCCAAATTAATATCCCTGATTGTTAAAGCCAAGTCTAAGGAAAAACTTGACTTAGAAAAAGAAATTAAGCTATCACAAAAACATCTAGCCAAGTTCTCCAAAATGGAGGGTTTCAGAGCATTGGACATTAATTTGGCCAAGTCAGTTAAAGATTTTGAAAAGGACATTTTAGAAAAGAAACAACAAAAATTTGAACGAGATAAGCTTGACTACGAGCGCAACCAAGTGTACTTATGGGAAAGGTCTACACCCAATAGAAGGTCCAGCCGCACGACACACCCTACTCACTCTACACCAGAGGACAAAATTAATAACCCTTGGGCAAAAAAATCTATCCTAAAATCTAAAGCAGACTCTGATACCTCAGATACAGAATATCTGGGTCACACAGTCTCCTTCTTTAATGCACAAGAAGAGGAGAACTTACAGTCTGAGGCAGAAGCACCTAAAGAACAACGCCCTTTCTGGGAACGTAAACAAAGGGATAGATCTTCAGAATACAAATCGCGTCCATCCACCTCATCTGAACCTACAAACTACACAACGGCTTCAAAAAACTCAAAAGAACAAGACGGGGCAAGAAAACCAAAAACTCAATACAAGGGAGCACCCTCCAAAAGAAAGAAGAATTTTTAGGAGAAGAAAGTGCAGTTATCAATATTTCTAATGTAACATTAACAAAAGATGAACTATCATTACTTAATAAGGGCATGGGTTTTGTACCGGATACCAATTTTGACCTTTTTCAAACAATGGTTGATTTAAACAAATTTATCAGAAAATGTACACTGAAAAAGTTTTTTAGTGATAAGAATATCAATAATGTTGAGGATCAATTAGTCAACACTGTATCAGTTGAACCTGAATGTATTACTACTAATGTTGATACACATTTTTCAGATGTTACAATGCATGAATCCAATCATATCCAATCTAACATTTTCTCATTTAAGGAGCAATGTCTAATCCGGGATTTAGAAGACCTAGATACTAACCCTATATCTGAATCTGACTACCAATACAATTTCTTGGGAAGATCTAGCTCAGGTCTGAAGAAACAATCATTATTCTACCCCACCTTTGTCAAAGGCAAACATCTTTCCACTTTTGAAAACCTTGTGGAGAGAGACCTAAGATTATTACAGAAAGGTTTTTCTTTCAATACAGGTTATTGTGATATAAAAAAATCAGTAATCTTAGTTATGACGAATCTATAGCTCTCAATAATCTGAAATGTAATAAATCCCTAATAATAAAAAATGCCGACAAAGGGGGAGCAGTGGTAGTGCAGCATAGGGATGACTACCTTAAGGAGGCATTGCGCCAACTTCGGGATGTGTCTTCCTATGCTGTACTACCATCTGATCCTACTATAAGATACCAGAGGGAACTTAGACATTTGTTAGACTTGGGTTCAATGCTAGGTGTCCTGAATGATAATGACATGGATTATCTGTACAAACCCTTCCCTGTCACACCCGTGTTTCACCATCTCCCGAAGATTCATAAGACATTGGTCTCCCCACCTGGGAGACCAATTGTCTCCAGTATTGATTCTTTGGGAGATGGTGTCTCACGGTATGTGAATCACTTTCTACAGCCCATGGTACAAGAGCTCCCGTCCTATATTAGAGACAGTACTCATTTAATAAATACACTGGAGGACTTTAAATGGAAAAGCAATTTACTCTGGGTGACATTAGACGTTACGTCTTTATACACCGTGATATCCCACGAACATGGTTTGACTGCTGTGGATTATTTTTTAAACAAATCAGATTTATCACCAGCACAAAACACTTTTATTTTGGATGCGATTCACTTTTTACTCACTCACAATTTCTTTTTGTTTAATGGGGTTCATTATCTCCAAACACGTGGAACGGCGATGGGGACAAGCTTTGCCCCCTCCTATGCCAACCTTTTCATGGGTTGGTGGGAGCGGTTCCACGTGTTTGGAGACCTGAACATTTATAGGGAGCACATTTTATTTTATAAGAGGTATATCGATGATTTGCTGTTTGTTTGGGAGGGTGACGTCACTACTTTGCACAAATTTATTTCATCACTAAACACTAATAGCTTTAATCTCACTTTCACTTATTCGTTTCATATACAACACATAAATTATTTAGATCTTTGCTTATATGTGGACACAACTTTAAATATTCAAACTACATTATATCGGAAACCCAACTCAAGAAATACTTTTCTGAGACCCAGCAGCTGTCATCCTTCAAACATGTTCCGGGGGATACCCAAGAGTCAATTCATCAGAGCTCGGAGAAATTGCTCGAGTGAGTCTGACTATAATCATCAAGTAAATGACCTATATTTAAGGTTCCTCAATAGAGGTTACAAAAAAGCGGATCTGGACAGATCACTAAAGGAAGTATCCAACATAGACAGAAGTTTGCTGTTGAGGAAAGAACAAAGACCGAATAGGGACAATGTTAGCCCCTCATTTATTACCCCGTATAGCAAACAAGCGCCAATAATTAAAACCATCTTAAAAAAACATTGGAATGTGCTGACCCTAGATCCAGTATTGAAACCACATATCATTTCGGGTCCTAACGTAGTGTACAAAAGAGCCAAAACTTTGTCCAATAGCCTGTCCCCTAGTCTCTTTGAATCTAATGAAGACAAAAAAGCAGTTCCTAATTTACCCCTCGGTACATACTCCTGTACACATTGCAAGGTATGTTCAAAAATGAAAAATGGCAAACAATTTTGCTCATTTAATTCTGGTTTAAATTATAACATAAAATCCTTCATAAATTGCAACTCAACATTTGTAATTTACCTTTTGCAATGTGGATGTGGGCGACAATATGTCGGGAGAACAACAAGATGTCTAAAAATCAGAATTTTGGAGCATTTACGTCTAATACGGATGGGTGATCAGAGTCACCCAGTGTCTAACCATTTCCATAATTGCTCACTAGGTAACACTAACTCCTTCTCATTTCAAGGAATTGAAAAAATACCTATGCTCCCAAGAGGTGGTGACAGGACTAAGTATTTAGACAGACGTGAATCCTATTGGATTTTCACCCTAAAGACCAGAATACCCCTGGGTATGAACACAGAGTGGGATCTAAGTCATTTTATGTGATTTTTTATGATTATTAAACGATTAATTTAGTTGACTTTATGAATATATCACAATAAATGATTTTTATCCCCCCCCTCTTTTGATTAACAAATGTATTACCAATTATGAAATTAACATTAATAATTAAATAATTTTGATTGATTGATTACACTTTTATTTTATTAATCAATTTTTTCTTTAATAATGTAATAATTTTCTAATTAATTTTTCATTAATCCTATTTTATATTGATTTCATATATATATTTTGTTATTATAATGGTCTTCAATGATCATAGTTGTATCAAATACTGTCTGATATTGCTTAATATTAGTTATGCAATCCCAGTCTGTGTTCATATCTTAATTAAAGTATATAAGACACATAATAGGTATCATATTTCTCCTCTCTCAGATGTATTATAAATTCAAAATGTATATTGTACTTCAAGTTTTCTATTTCTACAAACTGTTTTTTATCATGATGTAATAATAATATATATACATCTGTTTTACAAGCCTCCATGAACTAGCAAGGTTCTATTTCGGTCCCAGGAATGGGTATAGTATTATGACTGTATCTGTTTATTATTATAATATATTATTCAATGAAAGTATATAGATCAAATCTCT
Organism: Ascaphus truei; assembly: GCF_040206685.1. Taxonomy (NCBI): domain Eukaryota; kingdom Metazoa; phylum Chordata; class Amphibia; order Anura; family Ascaphidae; genus Ascaphus; species Ascaphus truei. The sequence continues at coordinate 233,979,932 of NC_134485.1, read as the reverse complement.
ACAATAATATATATTATACCTAGACTGGGAGTCTGTGACTTAATAGTCTAATGAGTCTCTTGTTAAAACTCGGTTTGTGAAATCATATTAACCAGCCATTGATTTGGTTTTTTTACTGTTTTTTTACTGTTTGTTTACATATTATGTTTCACTAATAAAGTTTTGTGTTGTAAAAAAACTATTAGGATCACGTGACATATCCCGAACTAATGGAGATGGACTCTGCGTCAGCGTGACTGGCCTACGTGCCGCACGCTGATGACGTCATCCCTATGATGCGACGGAGGTCACGTGGCAGCCCCTGTGTACTGCCTGATACACCCTGATCCCTGTGAATGCGCGTCACTCTGCCGCGACTGCTTGCAGCTGCCGGCGCATGACGCCGCAACCCAGTTGATTAGAAGTGTTTAAGGTGGGTATAAATAGGCTGTTATTTTACTCTTGCTTCACCTTGATAAAGTACTATTGTACGAAACGCGTAGGTGCGTTCTATCTGTTCTATTTTTGTTCCCTGTATGTGTTTGCTTGCTTAATACACTTTTTGTTACTATTGCGGAGTGGCCTGGCTTTGTTTTCCCTGCTTCACATTGCAGGGCGTCTGCAGCTGTGCTCTATCTACACCAACTATTCTTCTGGACTTCTTATCTGATGGACTGCACGCTACTGATCCTGAGAGTGCCCCCCCCGGATGCGCAGGTAAAGTGCCAATGTGCCTTATCTAAACCCTGCTATTCAATGGACATAGTTCCTTCAATTATATACTGTTAGGGTGATTATTGTGTACATCACAGTGGCTGTCCCAACTGACTCCACTTGTCACTTCCCCTACAGCTATTACGCATTATTGCCTTATTGAGGGGCACTCCGTCGTCGCCAGACCACCAAGCTTATGGTCTCAATCACAATTATGTTACAGAAGTTACCGGTCTGATTCTGAGCACCACATATACCACATTTCCTTGAATCTACCTCCAAGTGGTTGCTCATTGGACTTGTATCAATCAAATGTGCCAGACCACTCCACACTCATCCCAGAGTATTACAACAGGTCAATGGTTGACATTGCTGCACACATACAGGGGATTAACCCCCCTTTTTTTGTTCCATCTGGGGAAGACACATGATATAAGTTTTTTTCAAATTTTTCAATTTTTGATTTATTATTAATTTTTGAATATAATTTTTTGAATTCTGTTTGAAAATCTGTTTATCAATCAACAAAGATTTGCATATCTACATAATTCTATACTCCATATATCTGTGTAATGGACATGGAGGAATTAGAGGAGACTGATACCCCCAATATCACCAGTGATTATGTTTCCAATTACTTGGACAATACTCAAAGATCAAAAAAAGCAAAACGTATGTTTGAAAATTTACCAAATCCAGATTGTGAGGACTCATCGGATCTTCATGATTTGTTCCTAAAATTTAGTAAATTACTTATTACTGATACTCGAATTTATTGGGATCTCATATTTTTGGAAAACTATCTACTGCTGAAAAGAATCCCCAGGGGGTTACGGGTGAAAAAGTCCCCTACATTTGGCTTTATCAATCAGGATTTTGAGAGAGAGTGGAAAATGATTCTCAATGATTGCTCCTCCAAATTAATATCCCTGATTGTTAAAGCCAAGTCTAAGGAAAAACTTGACTTAGAAAAAGAAATTAAGCTATCACAAAAACATCTAGCCAAGTTCTCCAAAATGGAGGGTTTCAGAGCATTGGACATTAATTTGGCCAAGTCAGTTAAAGATTTTGAAAAGGACATTTTAGAAAAGAAACAACAAAAATTTGAACGAGATAAGCTTGACTACGAGCGCAACCAAGTGTACTTATGGGAAAGGTCTACACCCAATAGAAGGTCCAGCCGCACGACACACCCTACTCACTCTACACCAGAGGACAAAATTAATAACCCTTGGGCAAAAAAATCTATCCTAAAATCTAAAGCAGACTCTGATACCTCAGATACAGAATATCTGGGTCACACAGTCTCCTTCTTTAATGCACAAGAAGAGGAGAACTTACAGTCTGAGGCAGAAGCACCTAAAGAACAACGCCCTTTCTGGGAACGTAAACAAAGGGATAGATCTTCAGAATACAAATCGCGTCCATCCACCTCATCTGAACCTACAAACTACACAACGGCTTCAAAAAACTCAAAAGAACAAGACGGGGCAAGAAAACCAAAAACTCAATACAAGGGAGCACCCTCCAAAAGAAAGAAGAATTTTTAGGAGAAGAAAGTGCAGTTATCAATATTTCTAATGTAACATTAACAAAAGATGAACTATCATTACTTAATAAGGGCATGGGTTTTGTACCGGATACCAATTTTGACCTTTTTCAAACAATGGTTGATTTAAACAAATTTATCAGAAAATGTACACTGAAAAAGTTTTTTAGTGATAAGAATATCAATAATGTTGAGGATCAATTAGTCAACACTGTATCAGTTGAACCTGAATGTATTACTACTAATGTTGATACACATTTTTCAGATGTTACAATGCATGAATCCAATCATATCCAATCTAACATTTTCTCATTTAAGGAGCAATGTCTAATCCGGGATTTAGAAGACCTAGATACTAACCCTATATCTGAATCTGACTACCAATACAATTTCTTGGGAAGATCTAGCTCAGGTCTGAAGAAACAATCATTATTCTACCCCACCTTTGTCAAAGGCAAACATCTTTCCACTTTTGAAAACCTTGTGGAGAGAGACCTAAGATTATTACAGAAAGGTTTTTCTTTCAATACAGGTTATTGTGATATAAAAAAATCAGTAATCTTAGTTATGACGAATCTATAGCTCTCAATAATCTGAAATGTAATAAATCCCTAATAATAAAAAATGCCGACAAAGGGGGAGCAGTGGTAGTGCAGCATAGGGATGACTACCTTAAGGAGGCATTGCGCCAACTTCGGGATGTGTCTTCCTATGCTGTACTACCATCTGATCCTACTATAAGATACCAGAGGGAACTTAGACATTTGTTAGACTTGGGTTCAATGCTAGGTGTCCTGAATGATAATGACATGGATTATCTGTACAAACCCTTCCCTGTCACACCCGTGTTTCACCATCTCCCGAAGATTCATAAGACATTGGTCTCCCCACCTGGGAGACCAATTGTCTCCAGTATTGATTCTTTGGGAGATGGTGTCTCACGGTATGTGAATCACTTTCTACAGCCCATGGTACAAGAGCTCCCGTCCTATATTAGAGACAGTACTCATTTAATAAATACACTGGAGGACTTTAAATGGAAAAGCAATTTACTCTGGGTGACATTAGACGTTACGTCTTTATACACCGTGATATCCCACGAACATGGTTTGACTGCTGTGGATTATTTTTTAAACAAATCAGATTTATCACCAGCACAAAACACTTTTATTTTGGATGCGATTCACTTTTTACTCACTCACAATTTCTTTTTGTTTAATGGGGTTCATTATCTCCAAACACGTGGAACGGCGATGGGGACAAGCTTTGCCCCCTCCTATGCCAACCTTTTCATGGGTTGGTGGGAGCGGTTCCACGTGTTTGGAGACCTGAACATTTATAGGGAGCACATTTTATTTTATAAGAGGTATATCGATGATTTGCTGTTTGTTTGGGAGGGTGACGTCACTACTTTGCACAAATTTATTTCATCACTAAACACTAATAGCTTTAATCTCACTTTCACTTATTCGTTTCATATACAACACATAAATTATTTAGATCTTTGCTTATATGTGGACACAACTTTAAATATTCAAACTACATTATATCGGAAACCCAACTCAAGAAATACTTTTCTAAGACCCAGCAGCTGTCATCCTTCAAACATGTTCCGGGGGATACCCAAGAGTCAATTCATCAGAGCTCGGAGAAATTGCTCGAGTGAGTCTGACTATAATCATCAAGTAAATGACCTATATTTAAGGTTCCTCAATAGAGGTTACAAAAAAGCGGATCTGGACAGATCACTAAAGGAAGTATCCAACTTAGACAGAAGTTTGCTGTTGAGGAAAGAACAAAGACCGAATAGGGACAATGTTAGCCCCTCATTTATTACCCCGTATAGCAAACAAGCGCCAATAATTAAAAACATCTTAAAAAAACATTGGAATGTGCTGACCCTAGATCCAGTATTGAAACCACATATCATTTCGGGTCCTAACGTAGTGTACAAAAGAGCCAAAACTTTGTCCAATAGCCTGTCCCCTAGTCTCTTTGAATCTAATGAAGACAAAAAAGCAGTTCCTAATTTACCCCTCGGTACATACTCCTGTACACATTGCAAGGTATGTTCAAAAATGAAAAATGGCAAACAATTTTGCTCATTTAATTCTGGTTTAAATTATAACATAAAATCCTTCATAAATTGCAACTCAACATTTGTAATTTACCTTTTGCAATGTGGATGTGGGCGACAATATGTCGGGAGAACAACAAGATGTCTAAAAATCAGAATTTTGGAGCATTTACGTCTAATACGGATGGGTGATCAGAGTCACCCAGTGTCTAACCATTTCCATAATTGCTCACTAGGTAACACTAATTCCTTCTCATTTCAAGGAATTGAAAAAATACCTATGCTCCCAAGAGGTGGTGACAGGACTAAGTATTTAGACAGACGTGAATCCTATTGGATTTTCACCCTAAAGACCAGAATACCCCTGGGTATGAACACAGAGTGGGATCTAAGTCATTTTATGTGATTTTTTATGATTATTAAACGATTAATTTAGTTGACTTTATGAATATATCACAATAAATGATTTTTATCCCCCCCCTCTTTTGATTAACAAATGTATTACCAATTATGAAATTAACATTAATAATTAAATAATTTTGATTGATTGATTACACTTTTATTTTATTAATCAATTTTTTCTTTAATAATGTAATAATTTTCTAATTAATTTTTCATTAATCCTATTTTATATTGATTTCATATATATATTTTGTTATTATAATGGTCTTCAATGATCATAGTTGTATCAAATACTGTCTGATATTGCTTAATATTAGTTATGCAATCCCAGTCTGTGTTCATATCTTAATTAAAGTATATAAGACACATAGGGGCCTATGCAGAGTCGTCCGAATACATGCCATTCGGCATGTATTCGGCAGAATTTGCTTCCCGTATGCACAGAGGCTTCCTTGAGTGGCGAAATTTGAAATTTTCGCCAGGAGATTTGCTAGGCGGCAGCATCCCGCCAATGTGTTGGCGAGAAGCGTGTTTTTTTTACATTTCGCCATGTTTCTAGGTTCGGCATATGCAGGAAAGGGCAAAGTGTGGTATTCGGCATGTGTGCTTGAATTCTCAGCGCTGAAGTCGCCAATTGTGCGCGCCAGGAAAAAACGGCAGTAGCCGTCCTGTTCACTGGAAAGTGCTGTCAGTTAGTAAGGGGAAGCGGAGGAGCGGTCACGTGACCGCTCCCATCCAATGGGTCTGCAGCCGGTTCCCTACAGAGCCGTCATTGCCAGACAGAAGGTGGGGTGTGTGTGTGTGATGCCCCGATCGCTGTCTCCCTTCTGCCCTGGTCCCTGCCCCCCTTCTGCTCCGGTCCCTGCCCCCCTTCTGCTCCGGTCCCTGTCTCCTGTGTGTGTGTGTGTTTGCATTGTGTGTGTGTATGTGTATGTGCATGCATGCATGTGTGTGTATGTGTGCATGTGTGTGTATGTGTGCATGTGTGTATGCATGTATGCATGTGTATGTGTGTGTATGCATGTGTGTGTATGCATGTATGCATGTGTGTGTATGTGTACTGCTGCCGAGTGCGGGGCTTCAGATCGCGATCAGCTGCTGTGTTTGGGGGGAGGGAGGGTCAGTATTGCTGCCGAGTGCAGGGCTTCACATTGCGATCAGCTGCTGGGCTTGGGGGGAGGGGGGGGGGTCAGTAGTGCTGCCGAGTGCAGGGCTTCACATTGCGATCAGCTGCTGGGCTTGGGGGGAGGGCATCACGCTGTCACAAACCTTTGCCTTTGTGTATCAGTGCCTGTAAATGTGTGTATACAGTATCGTGTGTCTGTCTATCAGTGTATATTCCTGTGTGTCTGTCTATCACTGTGTATTATTGTGTATCTGTCTGAGTATCAGTATGTATTGCTGTGTGTCTGTCTATCAGTATGTACACTGTCTGTCACTGAATGTCTATGACTGTAGCTAATAAAAATTGTAAAAGTGTAAAGAGAAGGTTTTTTTTTCAGTATCTGCAGCTTCACAGTGCTTCTACCACTTTAACAGAGAGACGCGCGCTGTTTCTCTGGTATGTAACTATGCAGAAGCTGTCACTAAGACGCTGTGCCAGGAATGTGGTGTTTACTTTAGAAATTTCCCACCCACTTGAATTGAAGTCTTGCGAGACTCACGAGCGCGACTTTCACCCGCAGTGACTGAAAATATAGCCAGATGTAAGTAGCTCAGTCTGAAATGGCGCGATTAACACTCGCCAATCATACACTTTGAGACTTGATTGATGATTTGTCCTTTCTGAATCAGGCTCAATAAATACGCCACAATGTTGAACTTTTACAAGAATGGCAATTTATTTTGCCGTTCCTCTCTGCATAGGCCCCATAATAGGTATCATATTTCTCCTCTCTCAGATGTATTATAAATTCAAAATGTATATTGTACTTCAAGTTTTCTATTTCTACAAACTGTTTTTTATCATGATGTAATAATAATATATATACATCTGTTTTACAAGCCTCCATGAACTAGCAAGGTTCTATTTCGGTCCCAGGAATGGGTATAGTATTATGACTGTATCTGTTTATTATTATAATATATTATTCAATGAAAGTATATAGATCAAATCTCTACAATAATATATATTATACCTAGACTGGGAGTCTGTGACTTAATAGTCTAATGAGTCTCTTGTTAAAACTCGGTTTGTGAAATCATATTAACCAGCCATTGATTTGGTTTTTTTACTGTTTTTTTACTGTTTGTTTACATATTATGTTTCACTAATAAAGTTTTGTGTTGTAAAAAAACTATTAGGATCACGTGACATATCCCGAACTAATGGAGATGGACTCTGCGTCAGCGTGACTGGCCTACGTGCCGCACGCTGATGACGTCATCCCTATGATGCGACGGAGGTCACGTGGCAGCCCCTGTGTACTGCCTGATACACCCTGATCCCTGTGAATGCGCGTCACTCTGCCGCGACTGCTTGCAGCTGCCGGCGCATGACGCCGCAACCCAGTTGATTAGAAGTGTTTAAGGTGGGTATAAATAGGCTGTTATTTTACTCTTGCTTCACCTTGATAAAGTACTATTGTACGAAACGCGTAGGTGCGTTCTATCTGTTCTATTTTTGTTCCCTGTATGTGTTTGCTTGCTTAATACACTTTTTGTTACTATTGCGGAGTGGCCTGGCTTTGTTTTCCCTGCTTCACATTGCAGGGCGTCTGCAGCTGTGCTCTATCTACACCAACTATTCTTCTGGACTTCTTATCTGATGGACTGCACGCTACTGATCCTGAGAGTGCCCCCCCCGGATGCGCAGGTAAAGTGCCAATGTGCCTTATCTAAACCCTGCTATTCAATGGACATAGTTCCTTCAATTATATACTGTTAGGGTGATTATTGTGTACATCACAGTGGCTGTCCCAACTGACTCCACTTGTCACTTCCCCTACAGCTATTACGCATTATTGCCTTATTGAGGGGCACTCCGTCGTCGCCAGACCACCAAGCTTATGGTCTCAATCACAATTATGTTACAGAAGTTACCGGTCTGATTCTGAGCACCACATATACCACATTTCCTTGAATCTACCTCCAAGTGGTTGCTCATTGGACTTGTATCAATCAAATGTGCCAGACCACTCCACACTCATCCCAGAGTATTACAACAGGTCAATGGTTGACATTGCTGCACACATACAGGGGATTAACCCCCCTTTTTTTGTTCCATCTGGGGAAGACACATGATATAAGTTTTTTTCAAATTTTTCAATTTTTGATTTATTATTAATTTTTGAATATAATTTTTTGAATTCTGTTTGAAAATCTGTTTATCAATCAACAAAGATTTGCATATCTACATAATTCTATACTCCATATATCTGTGTAATGGACATGGAGGAATTAGAGGAGACTGATACCCCCAATATCACCAGTGATTATGTTTCCAATTACTTGGACAATACTCAAAGATCAAAAAAAGCAAAACGTATGTTTGAAAATTTACCAAATCCAGATTGTGAGGACTCATCGGATCTTCATGATTTGTTCCTAAAATTTAGTAAATTACTTATTACTGATACTCGAATTTATTGGATCTCATATTTTTGGAAAACTATCTACTGCTGAAAAGAATCCCCAGGGGGTTACGGGTGAAAAAGTCCCCTACATTTGGCTTTATCAATCAGGATTTTGAGAGAGAGTGGAAAATGATTCTCAATGATTGCTCCTCCAAATTAATATCCCTGATTGTTAAAGCCAAGTCTAAGGAAAAACTTGACTTAGAAAAAGAAATTAAGCTATCACAAAAACATCTAGCCAAGTTCTCCAAAATGGAGGGTTTCAGAGCATTGGACATTAATTTGGCCAAGTCAGTTAAAGATTTTGAAAAGGACATTTTAGAAAAGAAACAACAAAAATTTGAACGAGATAAGCTTGACTACGAGCGCAACCAAGTGTACTTATGGGAAAGGTCTACACCCAATAGAAGGTCCAGCCGCACGACACACCCTACTCACTCTACACCAGAGGACAAAATTAATAACCCTTGGGCAAAAAAATCTATCCTAAAATCTAAAGCAGACTCTGATACCTCAGATACAGAATATCTGGGTCACACAGTCTCCTTCTTTAATGCACAAGAAGAGGAGAACTTACAGTCTGAGGCAGAAGCACCTAAAGAACAACGCCCTTTCTGGGAACGTAAACAAAGGGATAGATCTTCAGAATACAAATCGCGTCCATCCACCTCATCTGAACCTACAAACTACACAACGGCTTCAAAAAACTCAAAAGAACAAGACGGGGCAAGAAAACCAAAAACTCAATACAAGGGAGCACCCTCCAAAAGAAAGAAGAATTTTTAGGAGAAGAAAGTGCAGTTATCAATATTTCTAATGTAACATTAACAAAAGATGAACTATCATTACTTAATAAGGGCATGGGTTTTGTACCGGATACCAATTTTGACCTTTTTCAAACAATGGTTGATTTAAACAAATTTATCAGAAAATGTACACTGAAAAAGTTTTTTAGTGATAAGAATATCAATAATGTTGAGGATCAATTAGTCAACACTGTATCAGTTGAACCTGAATGTATTACTACTAATGTTGATACACATTTTTCAGATGTTACAATGCATGAATCCAATCATATCCAATCTAACATTTTCTCATTTAAGGAGCAATGTCTAATCCGGGATTTAGAAGACCTAGATACTAACCCTATATCTGAATCTGACTACCAATACAATTTCTTGGGAAGATCTAGCTCAGGTCTGAAGAAACAATCATTATTCTACCCCACCTTTGTCAAAGGCAAACATCTTTCCACTTTTGAAAACCTTGTGGAGAGAGACCTAAGATTATTACAGAAAGGTTTTTCTTTCAATACAGGTTATTGTGATATAAAAAAATCAGTAATCTTAGTTATGACGAATCTATAGCTCTCAATAATCTGAAATGTAATAAATCCCTAATAATAAAAAATGCCGACAAAGGGGGAGCAGTGGTAGTGCAGCATAGGGATGACTACCTTAAGGAGGCATTGCGCCAACTTCGGGATGTGTCTTCCTATGCTGTACTACCATCTGATCCTACTATAAGATACCAGAGGGAACTTAGACATTTGTTAGACTTGGGTTCAATGCTAGGTGTCCTGAATGATAATGACATGGATTATCTGTACAAACCCTTCCCTGTCACACCCGTGTTTCACCATCTCCCGAAGATTCATAAGACATTGGTCTCCCCACCTGGGAGACCAATTGTCTCCAGTATTGATTCTTTGGGAGATGGTGTCTCACGGTATGTGAATCACTTTCTACAGCCCATGGTACAAGAGCTCCCGTCCTATATTAGAGACAGTACTCATTTAATAAATACACTGGAGGACTTTAAATGGAAAAGCAATTTACTCTGGGTGACATTAGACGTTACGTCTTTATACACCGTGATATCCCACGAACATGGTTTGACTGCTGTGGATTATTTTTTAAACAAATCAGATTTATCACCAGCACAAAACACTTTTATTTTGGATGCGATTCACTTTTTACTCACTCACAATTTCTTTTTGTTTAATGGGGTTCATTATCTCCAAACACGTGGAACGGCGATGGGGACAAGCTTTGCCCCCTCCTATGCCAACCTTTTCATGGGTTGGTGGGAGCGGTTCCACGTGTTTGGAGACCTGAACATTTATAGGGAGCACATTTTATTTTATAAGAGGTATATCGATGATTTGCTGTTTGTTTGGGAGGGTGACGTCACTACTTTGCACAAATTTATTTCATCACTAAACACTAATAGCTTTAATCTCACTTTCACTTATTCGTTTCATATACAACACATAAATTATTTAGATCTTTGCTTATATGTGGACACAACTTTAAATATTCAAACTACATTATATCGGAAACCCAACTCAAGAAATACTTTTCTGAGACCCAGCAGCTGTCATCCTTCAAACATGTTCCGGGGGATACCCAAGAGTCAATTCATCAGAGCTCGGAGAAATTGCTCGAGTGAGTCTGACTATAATCATCAAGTAAATGACCTATATTTAAGGTTCCTCAATAGAGGTTACAAAAAAGCGGATCTGGACAGATCACTAAAGGAAGTATCCAACTTAGACAGAAGTTTGCTGTTGAGGAAAGAACAAAGACCGAATAGGGACAATGTTAGCCCCTCATTTATTACCCCGTATAGCAAACAAGCGCCAATAATTAAAAACATCTTAAAAAAACATTGGAATGTGCTGACCCTAGATCCAGTATTGAAACCACATATCATTTCGGGTCCTAACGTAGTGTACAAAAGAGCCAAAACTTTGTCCAATAGCCTGTCCCCTAGTCTCTTTGAATCTAATGAAGACAAAAAAGCAGTTCCTAATTTACCCCTCGGTACATACTCCTGTACACATTGCAAGGTATGTTCAAAAATGAAAAATGGCAAACAATTTTGCTCATTTAATTCTGGTTTAAATTATAACATAAAATCCTTCATAAATTGCAACTCAACATTTGTAATTTACCTTTTGCAATGTGGATGTGGGCGACAATATGTCGGGAGAACAACAAGATGTCTAAAAATCAGAATTTTGGAGCATTTACGTCTAATACGGATGGGTGATCAGAGTCACCCAGTGTCTAACCATTTCCATAATTGCTCACTAGGTAACACTAATTCCTTCTCATTTCAAGGAATTGAAAAAATACCTATGCTCCCAAGAGGTGGTGACAGGACTAAGTATTTAGACAGACGTGAATCCTATTGGATTTTTACCCTAAAGACCAGAATACCCCTGGGTATGAACACAGAGTGGGATCTAAGTCATTTTATGTGATTTTTTATGATTATTAAACGATTAATTTAGTTGACTTTATGAATATATCACAATAAATGATTTTTATCCCCCCCCCTCTTTTGATTAACAAATGTATTACCAATTATGAAATTAACATTAATAATTAAATAATTTTGATTGATTGATTACACTTTTATTTTATTAATCAATTTTTTCTTTAATAATGTAATAATTTTCTAATTAATTTTTCATTAATCCTATTTTATATTGATTTCATATATATATTTTGTTATTATAATGGTCTTCAATGATCATAGTTGTATCAAATACTGTCTGATATTGCTTAATATTAGTTATGCAATCCCAGTCTGTGTTCATATCTTAATTAAAGTATATAAGACACATAATAGGTATCATATTTCTCCTCTCTCAGATGTATTATAAATTCAAAATGTATATTGTACTTCAAGTTTTCTATTTCTACAAACTGTTTTTTATCATGATGTAATAATAATATATATACATCTGTTTTACAAGCCTCCATGAACTAGCAAGGTTCTATTTCGGTCCCAGGAATGGGTATAGTATTATGACTGTATCTGTTTATTATTATAATATATTATTCAATGAAAGTATATAGATCAAATCTCTACAATAATATATATTATACCTAGACTGGGAGTCTGTGACTTAATAGTCTAATGAGTCTCTTGTTAAAACTCGGTTTGTGAAATCATATTAACCAGCCATTGATTTGGTTTTTTTACTGTTTTTTTACTGTTTGTTTACATATTATGTTTCACTAATAAAGTTTTGTGTTGTAAAAAAACTATTAGGATCACGTGACATATCCCGAACTAATGGAGATGGACTCTGCGTCAGCGTGACTGGCCTACGTGCCGCACGCTGATGACGTCATCCCTATGATGCGACGGAGGTCACGTGGCAGCCCCTGTGTACTGCCTGATACACCCTGATCCCTGTGAATGCGCGTCACTCTGCCGCGACTGCTTGCAGCTGCCGGCGCATGACGCCGCAACCCAGTTGATTAGAAGTGTTTAAGGTGGGTATAAATAGGCTGTTATTTTACTCTTGCTTCACCTTGATAAAGTACTATTGTACGAAACGCGTAGGTGCGTTCTATCTGTTCTATTTTTGTTCCCTGTATGTGTTTGCTTGCTTAATACACTTTTTGTTACTATTGCGGAGTGGCCTGGCTTTGTTTTCCCTGCTTCACATTGCAGGGCGTCTGCAGCTGTGCTCTATCTACACCAACTATTCATCATTAGTCTTCAGAAAGAAAGTTTCGGTTAATGCACTAATTCAATTGTGTGATGAGCATTAAAGAAGGTTATCCCTTGTGGCTGTTGGAGGAAGCTGACAAAGGAACCTTACTTTTTTCTAAATCCTCACAAATTAGTACAAAGAGAGCTAGAGGTGCTTCTCAGAAATGTAATGTTCCCCTCATTCGCTACATCATTTAGTTCAAGTGCTAATGCAATCAGGTTTTACAGAGACACTGGTTAGTTTTATCCTTATGTAGCCCTTGTTCCCACGTAACTAAAGGGGCTACCGGTACTGCCATTCCCTGTTGGCTCACAGAAGGCCTGAACCTCTGCCACTGGGAGCCTGGAGTGATAATGTGTTTGCTTCGGTGCAGAGCCTCCACCTTAGAGGGATCCCAACTTAGCAGGATAAGCCCCTCACAGGAACAATGTAGATAATAATAACCTTTACTGAACATATATCACAGTACCTCATAACACACAGTATATATGTATATGTCACGGCAGACAGTACACCAATGGAGTGTCCCCAAAGTACATTGGGTGCCAGGCACCAATACCCTGAGGTTCTTCTTCCAATGTCAAGACCATCCAAAGTGTATGGAGAAGCACTACCCCATGAATTGTTGATGCACTTGGTTGAATTACCTGCCTAATCCGCCGACTTCACGATGGGGATACGCTTATCCAGCAATGTCACCGTCCGCGATGGCATCCATCTCTGTGTCGGGTGGTCTCTGGTAGGAGGGTCCCACCTTTAAGAGTCTCTGTGCGTAGGTGGTCTTGTCCCACACTACAGGCCGCATATCACTGCGCGGCGTCTTCACTGATGCCTATCACTATCAGGCTACTGGTGAAATGTCCCTATCTGGGGACTTTCCCTGAAGCAGCAACAACCTACACATGAGTGGGGCATATCTGGGATCTAAGGGGGTATTCTGGCCTAGTCTGAGTGGCACTGACACACAGACCCTACCTTACCCTTCTCTGTCCTGGCTCCGACTGGCGTGCCAATAAATTTCTTTTTGTACCCAGTTCCTGCAAGTTTGGTCCCACGCTATTTTTTCCAGGCAGATGCACTGCCATCCACAAATTCTTTGCATTGCATACCACTTTGGTAGGAGCACACCCCACAGCACCTGGATCTTCAGTGATTTGTGAGTTATTCCTGCTTTATTCACTTTGTACCAGTGTACCTTAGCCAGCGACACCCATACAAAATCTACCTCTTACAAAGGTTAGTGGGAGTCCACACAGAGTGGCTAGATATGGGTTACAAGTGACATGGTTATGTATTACAACGCTGTGTGTATTTGGAAAGACATTTGATTATATACTATTGATGCATGGACGTTCCTTGAGAGCATTGCATAGGAGTTTGTACTCCTATTCTTTCACCTTGTTAATAAAGGAAGCCTGGGGGAGTGTCCCGAATTCTGACCCTGTCAGGCATAAAACGTCTCAAAAAGTATCAAAATCCACTTGAAAAAGTATTCCAATGTGTAGCAACAGTTTGGGAATAAGTGTAAAGATTCAACACCCTGTTTTCTCTGTTATACAATATAATTTAATTACACCATTTACACCATTAGTCCCCAAATTTTCAGAAATCATTGAAAAATGTTGAAATGTGACCCTCAACTTAGGTATTTAAAAAAAAACTAAAAACTTGATAGAGTGTCTTACTCCAAGCCTTTTAGAACATACTGTATTGTTGCTATTACTGTTATCTAATGTTGATTCGGAATGTAGTGACATTTTCCTGTTTATCTACTGGTCAATCCATTCCAATTATTAATCATCAAATTACTTTGTTGTTTATATACTGTCGTGATTGTGTGGCCTCCAACACATTGATCATACAAAAAGACCTTTGTTCAAAAGGATATCTAAACATATTTGTAATATTAAAAAGTGCTACACCTTCATAGTGTGTCACAGCATTTCCGTGACTTACCCTTCATTAAATGCTACGCTGTTCACTTCTAAGCCATAAAATGCTTTTATATTATAGAGGTGCTAACGAGTTCCAATTTTTATCTTAATGAAAATGATACTGGACTTAAAAATTATAAACAATTATGATTTTTAGCACCGGATTTATATCAAAGCTGCAATAATTGTCAGGAGTAAATGCAACCTATTTCTGACATCGAAAAAACTTTAATTGTTACAGTAGCATTTTTACAGCCAAAGAAAGAATAAAGAAAACAGCATAACTTCAATACTTACATTCAAATCTCTAGATAAACAATCATGTTGAATTAGATTCCAATCCAAACAGGTCAGAAACAAATAAATACATATTCTTCAGATTCATGATTGTTACTGTAGATAAATGTACAAATAAATACATGGTACAAAACACATATAGTTAGGTCCGGAAATAATTGGACACTAACACAATTTTCATAATTTTGGTTCTGTACACCACCACAATGGATTTGAAATGAAACAACCGAGTTACAATAGAAGTGCAGACTTTCAGCTTTAATTCAAGGGGTTGAACAAAATTATCGTATGAAATGTTTAGGAATTGCAACCATTTTCATACACAGTCCCCTTATTTCAGGGGCTCACATGTAATTGGACAAATTAACACAATCATAAATAAAATTTTCATTATTAATACTTTGTCGAGAATCTTTGCAGGCAATGACTACTTGAACTCTGGAGCGGATGGACATCACCAAACGCTGGGTTTCCTCCTTTGTGATGCTTTGCCAGGCCTTTATTTCAGCTGTCTTCAGTTGTTGTTTGTTCGTGGGTCTTTCTGCCTTAAGTTTTGTCTTCAGCAAGTGAAATGCATGCTCGATCGGGTTGAGATCAGGTGATTGACTCGGCCATTGCAGAATATTCCACTTAAAAAACTCCTGGGTTGCTTTCGCAGTATGTTTTGGGTCATTGTCCATCTGTAAAGTGAAGTGCCGTCCAATCAACTTATCTGAATTTGGCTGAATCTGAGCAGACAATATATCCCTATACACTTCAGAATTCATCCGGCTGCTTCTGTCTTCTGTCACATCATCAATAAACACTAGTGACCCAGTGCCATTGTAAGCCATGCATGCCCATGCCATCACTGCCTCCACCGTGTTTTACAGATGATGTGGAATGCTTCGGATCATGAGCCGTTCCAAGCCTTCTCCATACTTTTTTATTCCCATCATTTTGGTACAGGTTGATCTTAGTTTCATCTGTCCAAAGAATGCTGTTTCAGAACTGGGCTGGCTGTTTTAGATATTGTTTGGAAAAGTCTAATCTGGCCTTTCTATTCTTGAGGCTTATGAATGGTTTGCACCTTGTATTTTGCTTTCTGTATTTGCTTTCGTGAAGTCTTCTCTTTATGGTAGACTTGGATAATGATATGCCTAACTCCTGGAGAGCGTTCTTCACTTGGCTGGGTGTTGTGAAGGGGTTTTTCTTTACCATGGAAAGGATCCTACGATCATCCACCACTGTTCTGTTCCGTGGACGTCCAGTCCTTTTTGTGTTGCAGAGCTCACCAGCGCGTTCTTTTTTTCTCAGAATGTACCAAACTGTTGATTTGGCCACTGCTAATGTTCCTGCTATCTCTCTGATGGATTTTCTTTTTTTTTGCAGCCTAAGGATGCCCTGTTTCACTTGCATTGAGAGCTCCTTTGACCGCATGTTGTGGGTTCACAGCAACAGCTTCCAAATGTGAATGCCACACCTGGAATCAACTCCAGACCTTTTACCTGCTTAATTGATGATGAAATAATGAAGGAATAGCCCACACCTGTCCATGAAACAGCTTTTGAGTCAATTGTCCAATTACTTTTGGTCCCTTGAAAAAGAAGGGGCTACATATTAAAGAGATGTAATTCCTAAACCCTTCCTCCAATTTGGATGTGAATACCCTCAAATTAAAGCTGATAGACTGCACTTTAAGCCCATATTCATTATTTAATTGTAACTTGAATTTATTTTGGTACACAGCCGAAATAACAAAACTTGTATCAGTGTCCAATTATTTCCGGACCTAACTGTATATCTAACCTATGTTATGGTTATTGGGAAATGGTTACGCTCTTGGTTTGGCCACACAACATTCTGGGTGGAGAATGTGTGAACCTTATAAGGTCATGAACCATGTGACATTAGCCATTCTTTTCTCACAAAAAGCAGTGGCTCAGTCATAGTTTGCAGACAATTTGCCATGCATTGCAAATGGCATTGCAATTTTATTAAATATGCTACTGTAGTTTGAAAAATTATCTTTAATTCGCTAGATACACTCTGAAAATCGCTAAAATTACTAGAATTGTTTAATCCTGAGACTGTATATAGGGCACACACACAGTTTTGCTCAGTGTCTGGGGATATTTCGCTGAACGCTTACTAATTTAACAACATTATTAGCTTTTGATGCTTCCTGAAATGTTTCACAGGAAAATCGAATTTAAAGTAGAGAAAAAACAAATACATTTTGGACAGCTTTGCACATTACTACTTGTGGATTTTCTGCATGAGCCACTCACTCTCTGGGGAATATATATCAAGTGTTAAAAACTGGAGCATTGCACTAAAACAGGTACAACTTGACTATGCGTCACTTTGTATTAATATATTAAGATATTTTTCACTTGCTCCAATGAGCATTTTGGGGATGGTTATAGCAGTTCAAGGTGTTAACACAATATTATAAGATGTGTCAAAGTTTGCATCTACAGTATAATTGGTACAGTTTTGTCACCCTTTTGTGTTAACCTCTGCTCCTGCGGTAAAAGTATTTTACCAAACAAGTTACTCAATAATGTATATCTATCTGGTAATTTAATCTAATTTAATAGATAATGAATAAACATTCAAGTAAAATCTTACATTATTCTATTTCATTCATCACATGGTGTTCTGATGTGCTTGGGTTTTTGGGGAAGTTACTGTACTGTATATCAAGGATGTTTTGGAGAAAATGAGGAGTGAAGAGAGGCATTTTTTGTCTTGTACCTCTTTGTTTCAATATGTCAGGGTTCTTTGCTCCAAATTTGCCCATTTGCACCAGATTGCTGTTCGGAAAATGCCTGTAGGGCATGTTAATCAGCATAATATAATGATTAGAAATGTGCAACATTTTTGCCCAAGTTCACAAGTTCTCTCCCACTCCCAAAATCTCTAATTCAGGATCTGGATTTCTCAGTCTTGCAAAATATCACCAATTCCTGCAGCCTCTAAGTCTATTTTAGTTCATTTCTTAGTCATGTAAGGCTTGATGAAATTTGAAGAAAAACTGCGTAAAATGTTGTGAGCACTGGAACAGTTTTGCTTATCTTTAGTAATGATGCAATGGCTACCTGCCCCTTAAAGTGTACAGAGCTGACTGTAGCTCACCCATGAGTAAAGAAAGGGTTTATTATTCAGGCCATCAGGCTGCTGGGAGATAGGGATAGAAGTAGGGCTATGTATTGTTCAGTGTTAGTATTCTACTCTTGAATGGCAAGAAAGATAGCAGACAACTGCATGTTGTACGATATGCAGAGAGATGCATGAAGAGCAAATAAAGAAGAGAACCCCAATTTCTGAGAGTCCTGTGTTATTGTGAGGGACACAACTAAGGCCCAGACTTACTAAACTTTGTAAGGCCATTTAAGGTAACATTAACCTTAGTTAACATAACGTTTATGGTAACACTGTCCTCACGAAAGAAAGTAATGTAATGCTAACTTACAGTATGTTGAAGTCATGTTAAAAGCCTAGCATTATAAAGAACGGTCATTAGGGAGAATGATATGCAAATGAACTTCTAGAATAAAAATACCCTACTCATAAAGCTGTTAATGTTAAAGCCAAAAATAACATTAGGTTATTTAATTCATACCTAAATCTGGCGTTCATTCAAACTGACCTTGATTAATGTCACGTTATTTCAGAAATGTTAAAAAAAAAAAAAGTGTAAAAGGAAAGTTTTAACAACTTAAAGAAAAATTGGCCACTGGCTTTATAAACTCTCCTCATATTCCCCAGGCTAAGCCAATATTACAGTAAATAATTCACTTGCTAAAGGAACATGGATGCCTTGGCAAACATGCACAGGCAAATGCATGTAATTAAATAATTATTAAAATAATGGGTAGCTGAATTACAAATCTGTTGCAGGGAAGAACTAAAGAGAGATTTGCATTCCACCTTATTAACCATTAATAGGTATATTTTAAAGTTAGACATAGGCAATGCATGGCTAGTGGGCTAATTAGTGGTAATAAATAAAGGCACACCTCTGCTGTTTACTCTGCACACACACACTTGGCTCACAACAGCTTCATGCCACATTACCTACCTCTGTGAACGAACCTGCTTGTTATCTCAACTCTGTTCTTTCTTGTGACCTAAAGTTGTTACTCTCTCTATACACTACAAACTCCTCCCTTCTGGCCCACACCCAATATCACCATACACACTGGATTACTCAAAAGCCTTGCATTATCTACTGAATGTTGGTGGAGATCTCTGAAAACAAGTACACCAACTACCGCTCATTATAATGGCAAACATCACAAATTTACAACTTGCAAACAACTATTCAGATTTCTATTTATTCTCTTACTCTCTTTAGCAGGTGATATTGAAGTTAAACCGGCCCTCCCTTTTCCACTATGTTCCATACCCCTAAGAAAACCCCTTTTAACTTACAAAAAGGTCCGTCTGTCGCCCGTATAAATATTTGGAGCCTGCTCTCCAAACTGGATGAACAAGGGCATGGTGCATTACGCATAATCCCCAAGTACTCTCCATGTTAACTTCAGCTCCCTGTTTCCTGAGGTCGGCTGCTAGTCTCACTCAGCGGCCTATTCCTGTCTCCTGTGCTGAAGCGGAGGTCTCTCCAGTGTTGACTTCAGCTCCCTGTTTCCTGAGGCCTGCTATCCTTCTATTGCAGAGCCTATCTACTGGTTCCTGGGGCCTGCTGCTCATTCTCCATTGCAGAGGCCGTGTCCTGGTTCCTGTGCTGAAGCGGAGGATCCTTAAAACCTGGAAAACTGCCAGAGTTGTCCCAATCTTCAAAAGTTGGGACAAAAACACTGTCTCAAACTACAGGCCAGTCTCTCTTCTCCCAATACTATCCAAAGTCATGGGAAAATGTGTTCACTCCCAATTAAGCAATAACTATACCAAGACAAATTTCCCTAGCCAATTCCAACCTGGCTTTTACACCAAACATGCCATGTTTACCACCCCCGTAAAAGTTTGCAATGAGATCCAGTGTGGAATGGAACTGGGATAACATACTGGTGCAATATTCCTGGATTTGGCAAAGACTTTTGATACTGTTCATCATGTTATCTTGCCAAACAAACTCTAGTGCTCTAGAATAGGGAAGCATGCTTTAAACTGATTTGATTCCTACCTATTAGGTAGATCCCAACATCTCGGGCACTAGCTCTAACCCCTTGGATATCAACTGCGGTATCCCACAAGGCTCTGTTCTGGGCCCCCTACTTTTCTCAGTGTTCATCAATGATCTTCCTACAGCTTGTAAGGGAGTTTCAATAAACATGTAAGCGGATGACACAATCTTATATGCACACAGCCCTAGCATGTCTGAGACGTACTTCAAAAGAAAAAGACAATGTCGGCGCCAACAGTGACAATATAGAATGATTCAAACCATATGGTGGAATGTCCAAATAAAGTCCTTTGGTGATTGGAAGGTGAGTGGACGAACTATGGATTCTCTCCAAGACGTGACGTGATATGTGGAGATAAAAATAAATAATTATAGTGCAGTATGTCAGTCACTGCGGACATAAAAACATATAACACTAACAACACAAAACATAAAAGACAGACTAACAACAGCACAAGCCAGACTGAAAATAATAAAAAAAAAAGCTATTTATTAACAACTAATGCAGGATTCTGGAGGATGGCTGTCACACTCTCAATGTATTACTTCCTGGTAAAACATTTTTATAAATATATAAACAATAAGGTCTTAAAATATATCACCTACATCTATAATTTTCCCGCTCCCCCCCCCCTTTAAAATCAATAATGCTAATATATACTGTATTGCTTGGTTGTTTCTTACATACTGCAATGTCATACAAGGGCTGAACACAAACCTCCCTTCTTTCAGGGAGAACTTGACACCTTCCACAGGGCTACTCACCCCCCAAAAAACTGATAAACAACACACCATCCATACAAAGGACATTCAGTTTTCTAATTTTTCAGATAACTATTGATCTGTAGGCCATTACACAGAAATACAATTGTATGTAGCTTTTCTAATAGTACAAAGGTACACATACAGATATCATTACATCATCATATTTAGCATAGCGGCTACTGGCACCTACTAGGGAGGTAAGTATCTCTGAAATTAATGGGATTCATCTCTGGAGACCCCTGCTTCAATCCAGGGTAAAAAGTAATAAAGATATATTTTAAAAGAGCATGGGTTGCTGTGTCACGAGAGACCAGGACAATCACACCAGGGATCAATTCACCAGACAGGACAACAGAGTTAATAAAATGAATTTAGTGGAAAAAAGTTATCCACAATTGTCAGTACAGAAAACTTACACTCCTACCCACCTGGGGTAACTGGGAACACCCTATTGACCTAGGTGCAGGGACTCCCGTGAAGAGGATTTCCCCGTTCTGCTCACGCAGTGTTTAGCAAGACCACTTCCGAGACCCCCAACTAACTGACATACAGGCGCACAAAACCCTGGGACCTGTAACTGTCACTGCCTCTGTCTGGAATAAGCTCTGGCTGGAATTCCCCCTACAATTCTGAACTGAATTCTCTTAGCCATAGAACTAACTAGGGGCTTCCCTCCTCACCTTTACACCTCATACCACAACATGGAAACATTAATGGAGGTATAAGGCAAGGTGCCTTCAATACGACCAAGCCCCTGATTGGTGGGTTTAACAGGCAACATTAAAAGGTTCGAGAATTGTTTTTATTTGCAAACCATGGGTACGGCCATGGGAAGTAATGTGGCACCCTCTTATGCAAATTTATATATGGCAGATTTTGAAGAAAGGTTCATTCTAAATACTACATATCATGACAAGATGGTCTACTACAGCTGGTATATTGATGACCTTTTTTTTATCTGGGAAAGTACTGATGATGAGCTGGGTGGGTCTTTTACATATTTGGAACAACTTCCCACAACAGTCGACTTTACTAAAAACTGAAGAAGAACTCAAATTTCCTTCTTGGATGTGTTAATTACATATGATAGGCATCAATTACACATAGATCTTTACCTCAAGCCAACAGATGGAAACTCTACACTTCATGCATCCAGTTTCCACCCTGAGTCACTTAAGGAAATGTTACCATTCTCGCAGAAAATCAGGGCAACTAGGATAGTTGATAAGCCTGAAATATTGGAACAGACCTTGTCAGAGATTAAAACTAGATTTCTATCTCGCGGGCATAGACGGTCAGTTGTAGTTTATTGGGGGAATTTCTCAATTCCTCCTGCCACTTTATGTTCTTGTCCCTCTCTAAAAAAGTATTTTTTCTGCTGTTACCTGTTTTTTCTGGCTCCTGCTCATACCTTCTGGATATCTTTTTTTGTTCTTTGTAAAGCTCTGGCAATCTTCCCTTGGTCTCGGTTCTTTATATCTCTCTTTGCTGCGATCTTCATGTCCTTGAAAAAGAACGCTGTGACGTTCGAAACACGTTGGATGGGTCTTTTGTCACATTAAAGTGCCCTTTTAATTTATTTTTGATTCTGGGTCCTTCCTGCTCCGTTTTTGCTTGTGCGCTTTGCCCTCCATTTACTCCTGTTAAACTACATATTGGAAGCTGCACAGCCTGCCTACCACTCTTAGGATTTGTGAGTATTATTTATGTTCAGGGGAACCTGCCAATGAGACTGATGGTGGGTGGGCATGTACCATCTACCACCTGTCTTCAGGAGGATAGTACCCATACTATTGGATATTAAGTACTAATATCATTACTCATTCTTATACCTTGGATAGTGGTTTGGCTTGCTTTGTTCTATTATACCTGGCATTGGAGCGCTTTAGCCTATTTTTTCTACGGTCAGTTGTAGAGAAGGCTTTTGGAAGAGAACATATTGGTCCACAACAGGATGAATCAGATAGAATGACCTTTGTTTGTTTGTTTACTACTGCCAGTAGATTTATTACGATATATAGCATATAAAGGAAGCGCTCTAACTTAACTGTCTAAACTTAGATAAATTGTATATTTCGGTGCAGCTTGAAAAATAGAACTGTTCCCAATTCTTGATGATAGTAAGGTTTCAAGGCTGATAAGCGCACCTCATCATAAAGGGAAGTAAAAAGGAGAGAAAGAAAAGCATAATAGTGAAGCACGTTCACAATATAATATGTGCACAGCAGATGGTGAGGTATGCACTTATATGCCAGTTTAAAAGACATTTTTACTTAAAGGTTTTTTACTTCCCTTTATGATGAGGCGCACTGATCAGCCTTGAAACCTTACTATCATCAAGAATTGGGAACAGTTCTATTTTTCAAGCTGCACCGAAATATACCAGTTATCTAAGTTTAGACAGTTATTAAGTTAGAGCGCCCTCTTTATATGCTATATACCTGTTGTTTTTCTTCCTATAGGATAGCAGCTCACTGAATGTTATATCTATATATTGTTTTGTATTTGTTTCAAATTCATATACTGTATTGATACATAGATTAACTCTAAAATGGAAAAAAGCCATTTCTCTTTTTTTCATACAAGAGAAAAAAAAGAGGTCTTAACTTAGAAAAAAATATTTATGATATGATACATGACTATAGAAATAAAACAGTGGTGGGATATGACAACTTTAGAGCCATATATGTGCAGTAAACGCATCCCTAGGGGATTACGCATTTTAAATCTCCAAGTTCTGATTTGAACAATGACGTATTTATTCATGAATGGAATCGTATTCTTGATAATTGTTCATTTCAAATAATGAATTTGTTCATTTCCCATAGAAGACAATCACTAAATATGATTGGTACAGAAATTCAAGAAATTCAAAATAGAATGGAAAAAATGGAATACACCAATGAAGTACAACAGCTAGAAATCAACCTAATAGAGAAATTAGATAACATTGAAAAATAAGTGATTGAAATAAAACAAAAGTAAATATAAAAGGGATAAACAACATTATGAATCAGGAAATGATAGAAACTTAAAGAAATCAGTCAATACAAGAAGGGATACATCTAAAAATAACAAAAGATTGGAAGAAAACCCCTTGGAGAAAAAGAACAGTCTGATTCTAAAGTAGAGAACCACAAAGACAGTTTTAAAAGACATAAATCCATAGAAAGAAAACAGGACTGGCAGAAGGTACCAGATAAAAGGTCCTTCAATAAAAGAAATTAATCTAAAACACAACATGAAGATCGCAGCAAAGAGAGATATAAAGAACCGAGACCAATGGAAGATTACCAGAGCTTTACAAAGAACAAAAAAAGATATCCAGAAGGTATGAGCAAGAGCCAGAAAAAATAGGTAATAGCAGAAATAATAATTTTTTAGAGAGGGACAAGAACATAAAGTGGCGGGAGGAATTGAGAAATTCCCTAGTGGGACAAGCAAAAAACATAGCATTTTCTCCCCCCCGAGGAGAATGTGAGACTCAGTCACAGACGAGGAAGTAGGGGAGGGAGAAAGACCACAAAAAAGAAGGGCCCAATAAATGAAAAAGGTATTTTGAATTTAAGCTCACATATACTAACTGAACAAGAAAAAAAGGTACTACAAAAGGGATTCATCTCTGCTCCAACCTGAAAATATAATCCTTTTAACTTATATATAGACCTGAATAAATATGTGAGAACATTTGCTATTGAAAGATATTTTGCACGAAATAGTTTAGAAACAGGAAATCATGTAGAGATACAAAACATAGAAAGAGAAAATACTCTAGAGCCGGATGTTTTCAGACATAAAAACTTAAAAAAGAAAAGTACTTTTTTCCCAAGCCAAAGTAAAGGCAATTATGTAGAAACATTTCACCAATTAGTCAATAAGGAATTCGAAAAAAAGTACAGAAAGAAAATTATAAAATCAAACAAAATCGTACAAAAGAAGAACATAACGCATTACGTACTTTAACAAATAACTCAAAAATAGTAATAAAGAGTGCAGACAAAGGCGGAGGAATTGTATTGATGGATAGGAAAAGATATAATGAGGTATCATTGAAAATCTTAGGAGATAAGAGAACATATATGATATTACAACAGAATCCAGAGAGATATAAAATACACTTAAAGAACTGTTGATAGAAGGTAAGAACAAACAAATAATATCTGATGTAGAATACAATTTTCTATTAATAGATAAACCCAATGTTGCAGCTTTTTATTTCTTAGCAAAAGTACACAAAGATCCTATAAATCCGCCAGGCCGTCCTATAATTTCGGGGATCAATTCAATCAGCTCCAATTTATCACAATATGTGAATTATCAGTTGCAAAGTTATGTTCCCAAATTAAAGTCACATATACATATATATATATATATATATAGCCCTGTTTCCTATTGAACACAGTTCGCTACCATATGCTGTATAACCTGTAGGCTCGCAGGGCCTGAGCCTCCGCCACGGAGGGCCTGGGGCGCGCGTAATAATATGTATAACCTTATACGTGGTGCAGTGCCTCCACTTGCGATGGCTCCCGCCCGAGGGGGAGTGGTTCCTCAAAGGACACTTATATATCACTCCACACACACACAGAATATAAACCAACCGAATGACTTTACTATATTGCATAGGCAGTATATTTATGTACCAACAGGTGTCCCTCTCTAGAGGAGACACTATCTACTGCATCTAGCAGGACACTTCCCCCTTCACCGGGTGATCCCACCCCATGTCCAGTACTCCCCACAGAATGTCTCCCACCCTCAAGTGAGATAATGAATATGTATATGGGTGACTGCGCAGCCACTATGTCCCGTGTGAATAGAGTATGACTCGTTGGTGCACTTGGTGATGGTTACCTGCCAGGCACTCCAGACCCGAGCCTGCCAAGGATCTTCACAAAGGATCAGATGTGACTGGAACCAGCGAGAGCCACCCGGGCGATCCCACCCAGATGAATGCAGCAACTGTAGAGAGGTCTGAGCCCAGACCTCCGCCAAAGATGTACTGTCTCTTACTTTGTCTCTGAACTGACACAATAAGGGAAACTGGAACCTGTCTAGGGCCAATCCCTAGCTCCGCTCACGCTACGGTGACTCAGGGCCTAACTGGGCCGGGGTATAAGGCCTAGGTAGGGGCTGTGAGCCTCCCTATACCTGGAGCTCCATCTCCTTCCTCCTCCCGCTAGCTCTGAGCAACGTGCGCGCCCGTGCGGCCCTATCTCCCGATATCCCAACCCCCGATTGGTTCACTGGCGTCACATGGTCTCGCGGTGGCTGCTGGGACTCGTAGTCCCCTACGCTCCACCCTTTAGGAACTATTCCTCCTTCGCGGGCTTTGGCAGCTATGCCCACGCATGCGCAACCTCTGCTCCCTAGCCAGCACCACAACCTTCTGCGCCTGCGCTAGTGTCAACATGGCGGCGCCCAGAAGTCGCGGAACCTCCGATATACCGGAGCGTTCCCTGCCCTGCTGCAACCTTCCCATTCAACACAACAATACGAGAGAGGGGAGCCCGGCTACATATATATATATATATATATATATATATATATATATATATATATTTATATATATATATTGTATATGAGAAACTGTACATAATACCGCACTCCTCCCTATAGAAGTTTGCTGCAGATTAAAAGATAGGCCTAACATATAGAATAACAAAAAGAACGATTCCTGCGCTCCTACCAATTAGGCTAAGATAAAATAATATTCTCATGAAAAAGGGTATTTTGTTAAACCCTTTGGCCAAAGCATTTGTAAGCCTGCATGCCACGTCACGGCATACCCGTTAATGCAGGTACCTACACTATACTGTATATACATGTAATAATTGTCCCATGGACTGGTGAAAAAAGTGTTAAAGCCCTGAAGGGGTTAAATAAAGCATGAGCTTATGTGAGTAGTGCAATTAAAATCTGGCTAAAGCCAGTATCATACTTACCTTTGCTATAAAGGTAAACAGGATGCACAAATTCCCTGGTGAAAATAATACAACTTACACATATACATCTCTCTGTCAGCCTTACACATTCACCTACCATTCAATGGAGGGTGATGTCCAAACTGACACTGGGGTGTATTACACCTGCACTAATTGGAAAATTGGTAGGGCTCAGTAACTGCTATGTAAAACAGATGAGCCAATAAAACTACCCCTATGACGTTTCAGAGATACTAAATTTAAAATGCCCTATGGGAGTATGCAGCAAAGAAAGGGATTGCCTAATATTAGGCGCAGGAATCGTTCTTTTGTTTTTCTATATGTAAGGCCTATCTTTTTACCTGCAGCAAACTTCTATAGGGAGGAGCGCGGTGTTATATACAGTTTCTCACTAATATTAGGCAATCCTTTTCCTTGCTGCACAGTATAGTGTAGGTACCTGCATTAACGGGTATGCCGTGACGTGGCATGCAGGCTTACAAATGCTTTGGCCAAAGGGTTTAACAAAATACCCTTTTTCACGAGAATATTATTTTATCTTAGCCAAATTGGTAGGAGCGCAGGAATCGTTCTTTTTGTGTATATATATATAATAATATTATAATATAATATTATATATAAAACCAATATAAATGTATTACTGACAGGTAGGGGCAATGGCGGGCTTGACCTTTATTAAAAGCAATCACAGCCGCTATAAAGGATAACCACATTTTGTCATGAATCAAATGTTGGGGGGGAAAAAGTTATGACGGTTGGGGCAGCATAGCAATCCAAATATAGGTTAGATCTGCATGCTGCCTCTGTACGTCATGATGGTGATCCATTGTAAAGAGCTAATATGGCCATCCTAGGGTTGGAGGGGGTCCTAAACCTAGTGATGTATAACCTGTGCTTATATATACGTTTATATGTGTTTTACGCTGTTCTACAAGTGATCTGTGGGACTCATTGTATGCCTGGCCAGTAACAATGACTGAATACCAGTCATACGAGTTAGGGAGCTAGCCATTTTTTGGGTCAGTTGCAGTGTTTAGGGAAAATGGGGAGCTAGGCAAGGACACCGCTATGACACAGAGAGCTTCATTGAGGCTTTTGTGTGATACCGATGGATCAGCAGTATCAGAGTTTACAGAATAAGGCCATAGTCCCATACTGTATGTGTTGTTTAATTTCCTGAATCCATTTTTGTAGATTCAATTATTTTTGCACCTTTAACAGCAGCAGAGGCTTCTATTGCTCCACATGTCTTTGTAATCCTGCTTGGCAGAAAAGTGGTTTATTAAGTGATGGAGCAATATTATCTTTTGCATATAATGCTTTTTTCCTCTCTAATAACTGTATAGTAGTTATACATGTGAAACAATAATTAAGCACTTTAATAGTAAATACTGTATTATCAATTGTTTATTACTGTTAGTTCAATAACAATGTAACTCTCACTATTTAATGCTTGCCTTTTAATTTACAGACTAAATTCATTGGAAGAGCTGCTATCTCCTGTGTTTGTATAATGGCTTGGAATAAACATGAAAATAAAAAGATTTGGCAGGATATGAAATAATCGTTTATTACACAAAAAGACGTTTGTGTGCGATAAGCCTATTTTTGGCCACTTTTGCATACAGGAATAGCACCATTCCCAGTTCTTTTTTTTGCTGAGCACTATTCACGTTTTCTGGACTTTACTTCACTTTTGCATACACATAATGCAAGCAGCTTATTTATGTACCCTTTAGGAACACAACTGCTCATCTATCTCTGAGTACATACTGTATGCACATTACTTACCCATGCCTCAAGCTGGACCCCTCTCCCATTCCCAATAAACACACCATATATCTTGGGAGAAATAACAGCTACAGCTTTTATACTGAAACAAGATAAATATAATATTTATCCCCAACTAATGATCCAGCCAGATTGCTCTGCCCACATCTTCTGGAGCTCGAGGTATATGCTCCGCTCTTGCTCATTTAGCCCTTCAGTACCTTAGTACAAATGCCAAAGAGTCCCCACCGGAAGGTCACTACTGTTCCGGCTGGAACAGCCCGGCACGGGACCACCTTCCACAAATTCCATATTGAAGGTCACCACCATTCCGGCCGCAACAGCCTAAAATAGTACCACGTTCCCCAACTAAACATTTCCGAGGTCGGAGATCTCCCTCTAGGAGCCAATACTGACTGAGTCCCCACCCCCAGAGTAAGCATTACTCCGCCACCAGCAAGGTCATTTAATGAGCCTTAAACTAGCCTTGCGAGCCGCAACAGCCTCACTTGCTTTACCAGCATGTCTTGACATGCTAATATCAAGGTCTCGTTCTCAAATAGGTGAACTTCACTCTCCCTAAAAAGGCCTTTCAGCCACCACCCCCTTCCAGATCATCATTCCTTATTGCCATCACCCTTAAACCCAGCACAAATGCAGTCATCAATTTATTTATTTTCTTCCTTGATCTACCACTGCATCATGTCAGCCCCACGTCAGCGCAACCTAGTAGATGCCACCGACCAAACTAGCATCATAGGTCTAAATCTTGTCACTAACTGCACTATGTCATGCTGATTGTTCCCCAATAATTCTAATGATTGGATCAATTCCCAAATTACATAAGATGTGGCCCCACCCTTCCCCCTACGCAATAACTCGGGAAGCAGTTGGTCCCAACACATGCCCCTATTGCTATCCCACAAATTCCTGGCCCATTTCCCCACCTACCTTTCTAACAGGTTGTACAGGGTCTAACATAATAGAAAAAATAGGCTAAAGCGCTCCAATGCCAGGAAAATCAAAATATTGTTTGCCAAAACCACTTCATCCAAGGTAATAGTAATGAGTAATAATATTAATGGTAATACATAATAACCACTTGGGTACTATCCTCCTGATGACAGGTGGTAGGTGGTGCAAGCCCTCCCACAAGCAGTCTCATTGACAGGTTCCCCTGAATAATAAGTGAGTACTCACATATCTTAGGAGTGGTTGACAGGCTGTGCTGCTTCCAATGATGAAGTTTAAGCAGAAGTAGAACGATGAACGGAGCGCACAAGCCAAACGGAGCAGGAAGGACCCAGAATCAAAAATTGAATAAAAGGGCACTTTAATGTGTCAGGAGACCCATCCAACGCGTTTCGAACGTCGCAGCGTAACATAACCCTTAAAAATGCCCCATGACAACCTTCCCAGCAGTTTACTAGCTGCCTATCTTAGGCCCACATCGCAGCTTCAGATGCCACTGCAATTCTGAAAGAGTGGGACTTGATCATCAAGTCCCAAACCCTAATAGCTCTGCACGTTTCTTATGAACCCTTACAAACTCAAAATGGGACACTTAAAGTATCAAAAAAGGAAGGTGCACCTACACGGCACATACTCCCCCACTTGCCTTACCTGACAATTAACGCCCCCCTTTCCCCCCCCCCCATCCCACGTGAACCAATTTTCCTTTTCCTGCCTGGTCCGTTTTGACCTGATCCTAAACCGTGCTGATGACCCAGTGTCCCGCTCTGTGTCCTCTCTCCTCAACCTGCCCCACACCTTTCTCTGATGTGCTTAATATCTTGCTAATGCCCATGTCTCAAAGAAGGCCAGACAAAATGCTACGAAGCATTGTGCTTCATAATTAGAAAACACACGCTTTGCGCATAATCCCTACTATTATTTCCAGCATTGCTGCCAAAGTTGGGGCCATATCATCGTTAGATCTAGCCGCCCTATTGCCACTACCCTGCATATCACAAAATCCTTGGTTGCCTCTATCCGTGAGTCGTCTGTCCTTCCAGGACGTGAAATGGTACTCCATCCTCATGGTATCAATTTCAAACCCCAGATGCTGATGCACGTCTTCCTTTTTGCGCTTGTATTGTATTGTATTGTATGTCTTTATTTATATAGCGCCATTAATGTACATAGCGCTTCACAGCAGTAATACATGTGGTAATCAAATAAATAACAGATAATATAAATAACAGATCATGGGAATAAGTGCTTTAGACATTAAGGAAGAGGAGTTCCTGCTCCGAGGAGCTTACAGTCTAATTGGTAGGTTGGGAGAAGTACAGAGACAGTAGGAGGGAGCTCTGGTAAGTGCGTCTGCAGGGGCCCAAGCTTTATGTATCATGTGTTCAGAATATCCACAGTGCTATTCATATGCTTCTTTAAGCAAGTGTGTCTTAAGGTGGATCTTAAAGGTGGATAGAGAGGATGCTAGTCGGGTACTGAGGGGAAGGGCATTCCAGAGGTGAGGGGCAGTCAATGAAAAAGGTTTAAGGCGGGAGAGGGCTTTAGATACAAAGGGGGCTTAGCCAAAGGAACCCAAAAACGTACCATGAGTTCCTGAAATTCTCCCTGTAGTCTTCCACACACATCAAACCCATCCTTTCCTATGAATAGGAAGTTGTCCAAGTAGTGTAGGCTACCCCACACTCTGGCCACATTCCCCAATACCCAGTCGAAGAAAGAGCTGAACGTCTCCAAATAAAAACATGAGATTGAACACACACAGAAAAACTCCTCACCAAACCTGTACCCCAGCAGATGGAAGCATTCCGTGTGCAAGGGCAATAGATGGAATGATGACTCTATGTCAGCCATTGCCACCCACACCATGGTTCTGCCTCCCTTACCAGATCCCTGTCCCTGTCAAATGCTGCATACTGCACGCTACCTAATTCCTTGTCAAATCCCATCATTATCTGACAACCCATCCAGGTATAAGATGTAACGAACCCGGATCTTTCTTTGGAATCTCCCCTAATGGAGAAACTCTCAACCCCGATAATGGTGGAGAAGAGAATGGGCCTGCCATTCTGCCTGGCCCCACCCCTTTCTCTATTTTAGCCCACGCTACACCATCAAATTCCTTCTATAGAGGGCAACCTCCACCTCCCTAAAAGGGGATCCAGAAACCACTCCTGAAGCTTGACACTAGCAGTACCATGTCAGGTTAGTGGCAGAGCCACAGTGCCATCTTATCGACATTCATTGGTGTTCTCGTTCATTAACCAAGCCTCTCCACTTGCAGGTTTCTTGGACCTACCCTTGGCCTTTTTAAAACACTTTGACATGGGGTGTTATAACAACAGCCGTTGCGCTTATACCTAAAACTACACCACGCACCCCTCTCACACTGTTCCTCATTATACTGCCAGCAATCCCCCCCCTTTTTTTTTTATTTCAGCATTTTACGTGCTGCCGCCCCTGGCCTGAAAGAGGTTAGTTCTATGCGGCAATCTCTTGGACATCCACAGGTCCATATCCTTCACGTCCCATCACAGCTGTTTCCTAATTGTTTTTTTTCTGCCTGAAGTCCCTATCGCCCTTCCACCACCCCAATCCCCCATAATACTTAGAGGCTTCACAAATTGTATCCACATACTTGAAGTATGTCAAGCTTCTTCTCACTAATTGCACTGACTAAAATCGCGAAGGCCTGCAAACAGTCCCCAAAAGATTTGGGAGTCTGCCTGATTTCTCTCTCTGCCTCCTCCTCTTTCTCGTTCTTTTTATCTGACTTTGTCGGCTCCTTATAGTTAGGCAATAATGTCAGCAAATCCTGATAATCCTCCTTCTGTACCCACTCCTTCACTGTCACCGATCGATGCATCCCCAGCGAGCTAGCTAAGCAAAGGTGTGTCCCTAAAACTAGCATCCTGCACCTGTCCTCCTTCCTCTTGCCCTCCACTGCCGTAACCCCCTTTTAACCTTCCCCTGTCGGGGATGCCATTACAGTCACACTTTCTATCCGCTCCTTTCATCCCACTGCTACCCCTGCCCCCCAGCAGCTGTGCTAGTCCCCCCATCTGCTGACCCTACTAACACTGGATTTCCACCATGGTAAGCGAGGGTCCCACCACTGGAGATGCAACCACCACTGAGGAACTCCTAGCCCCTGCCCTAAACTGCCACCTGCACTACCTTCCCTATCCTCCATACCTCTTCATCGATTGAGCCACCTTGTTAATAAAAAATCTGCCCTTGCATCCAATCCAGATGGATTTTGGTGAAAATCCGTAGTTTCGTCTAATCAGCGTGTATTTTAACGTAAAATCCACCCTCCCCCAATCCGATTCACGCTGGTCCTGAACAAAATTTCCCCCAAGTTCAATCCGCGCTGGTGTTCCTGACTCCAATCCGTGAGTTCTGTGAAAAATCCCTGGCGGCGGAATCCGCCATCCACCAGAGGATCATCAATGACACTGATATAGGAATCTGTATACCGGACCTCCCAGCCTAAAACAGCAAAATGAATTACCCTTCCCAGGCCCAATCCACAAAAAATCTACAGACCAAAAAATTTCCTGATCCGTGGTAGATCAAAAAGAAGAGAAATTTACATTTTCTCTACCTCCTGCCATCCACCTCCGCCGCTGTCTCTCCGCACCACCAGACAACCCCTCTGGCCGAAATTCCCACCTCACCCAGCAGCCACTCTGGACCACGTCGCCTATTCTTCTCCTGCAGCTCTCGCATCCATGTTTTCTCCACTGCCAACCTCGACCGCCATCATCCCCGCTGGGCCATCCAACCTTGTCCTTCCTCCGCACTGTCAAGCCATCTCTCAGGATACCGGGATATCAGGAACCAGGATAATCAGATGTCTTTGCTCCAAAAGGTCCTAGAAGAAAGAGGAAAACAAGATGATCCTCTCTCATATTTTGCAAATATTGCATTTTTTATTATTGCATATTGCTTGTTGTATACAAGTTTTTTTTTTTTTTGTTTTTTTTAATAAATAATTAAAAAAGAATACTATCCATCTCAGCCCTGCACTGATTATCACAATAATATAATTTCCTGATATTCACCAATACATGTCAGTGGTCTGAACAATAGCCCCTACGGATGCGGTGTTGCTTTCATATACATCCAGATCTGAATGCAGTGACAATTCAAGTCAATTTGACCAAAGATCCTCACCAGCTGCAAGTGCTTCTCCAGTATATCTCTTTATGGTGTGAGATGCACTCATTTTTATATTTTATATATTTTTTCCTTTTCCTTTTTTCCCCTTCCCTTTCCCTTTTTTTTCCCTTTGCGCCTAGTCATCTACGCCATTCTACGAATATCGACTGTGGTGGGGTCGTGGACCTAAATGGCAGCATTGTAAACAGGGAAAAGTAGTCACTGGTAGCACCTCCTCCAGTATTTTATATTGTGTCACTGTTCACTAATATAACTGTGTTGATAGTTCAATTTTGATTGCGCTTATTGTTCTTTTTGCAATGTGTGTATATATATGTATATATTCAGTAAGGCAGTTGGCAGTCACGTGGAGTTGGAGTAGATTTTGGTGCTTATCCCTTAGAGGTAAGATAGATGAGGAGTTTTCACTGGACAGCCATGCAGGAAAAACAAGACAACACACAAATGTAGTACAGTAGTTCAAAAAAACTGTATTGTACGTGGCACACATAGCGACATTACATTCCTCACAAAGGGACCTTTCTCAGGGTCATTTTCCTTGAGAAAGGTCCCTCTGTGAGGACTGAAACGTTGGTGTGTGTGCGCCACGTACTTTAATACAGTTTTTTTTAACTTCTACCTTTTGTGTGCTGTCTCGTTTTTCCTGCACGGCTGTCCAGTGAAATCCCCCCTATTTGGGTGTTTAGGCTTGCAGGGGGGTTGTGGGTGGATTTAACCCTGTCATTACCGTAGCTCTAAGGTAATTAAGGGGTTAACCCCTCCCTCTACCCACCCGATAGGTATAAACACCCACCAAGGGCCAAATGCCAACTTCACCTATCCTCGCTACCCACAATAAATATTTTAAAACACAACAACCCTACTACCCACCTCCTCTACACACACAACTCCTACCCTCCCCAAACACTTTAATACAGTAATGGGCCAAATTACTATTATCCAAATATGGATAATAGTGCATTTGCCCATTATAAAATCAAACATTAGTCAGTCAGCATGAATAAATTAAATAAAACGTTCAACTTACCCCTGCTAACATGAAGGGCATCCTCGTCAGCATGTCCATGTCCACGTCCATGTCCTCCGATGCCAGCAAGAATACAAGAAAAAATACAATCTAATGGCCCTTAACCCCTTAATCAATTTATCGGTTAATAACCGCTATAGTAATTAAGGGGTTAACCCCAATCCCGCTACCCACCCGGAAGGCCTAACCACCCACCCCGGCCCCACTATACCCACCCTGTACCCATTGATTGGTACAGTGGTATATCATACCCATATAATATGGGCATGATAAGCCACTATATCACTCAATGGTCTATACTAATTGACAGTATGAACACCTTCTGGAAGGTGGATGTGGCTAAGCTTCTGCTGAGCTACTTTGCAATAAATATGAGAAAGGGCACAGTACTTTGCAACAACTCATACAGTTAACCCTTTAGGGGCTTTAACTCCTTAACTGCCCATAGTAATCCCAGAGGGGGGTTACACTTATTTTACCATTTCCTTTACTGGTCCATTGTTTATGCCCTATGAATAATAACACTTGGAAACTGGCATAATACTGCATTCCCAAATGCGTATACCTATAAAAAATCATTCACCTCAAGCTGGTTTACTGTACACAAGAGGACCAGTGGTGCTGATTCATATTTTATGGAACTGTGGCTCACTTCGTTAAAAATGTATGCATTCTAATTTATTTTAGAACCAAATGAAATGATAGTTGTACTGCAACTACAAATATAACAGAGCTGTCACAGCTGCTTTTGCGATGACACTGGTACAGCTACACTGAATCATTTACCATAGTGTTATGAATAACATGTGAGAAAATACCTAGAAACCAAATAACTAGAATTCATTGTTTTTGTAGCAGCGGGTAGGGAAAACACAGCTTGGCTGCTATTCATACAAACAAAAGGAAAACGTTGGTTAAGATTTGGTCACTGACATAATTTCAGGATGTTTCATGAAAATCAACTCTGTGAATAAAAAAAATAGATTGGCAAATCTGTTCACACAAATTTTGTTCGCTGACTTATAGGTAGCTGAACTGTATATTTATTTTCCTTTTGGAAAAGCTCAAACAATATACAGATGAAGCAGACGTTACCGCTCCTATTAGTTATATGTGTCGTGTTAAAGCTGGTGGGTTTCTTAATAATGGTTAAGGAGATAACAAACGCTGTTGTTTCATGCATTATCGCATGTTAAAAGGGGTAATAATGCCTGCTACATCTGTATTGTAACCTGTGATATATATTCCCAGGTGACAAAGCTCTGTGAAAGCCTCTCATTATTTACCATTTTTGGGGTCAAGATGGGTGATGTATCATAGACATTTTTGATCAAAATGGATGCAAATTGCGTCATTTTCACCTTGAATCTCTTTGCCTCAATGTGTCAAGGTCTTTGCTCCAAGTTTTGAGCCGTTTGAGTCACCTTGAGATTTGGGGAGTGACATTAGGATGTGTTAGGGAGGGTAACATGACGCAGATTATAATGAGATGAAGCAAGCTGAGGTGGCATAAACTTTATTGGCTAACAATTTTGGTCAAATGTATAAAATACTTTCATACATTTGACGCCAAAGTGAGCAGAATATGGAGAAACGCGTCAAAACCAACTTGTAATGGCATACTTTTTACATTGATGCATCTCCCCTATTCATCAAGGCAATTTTGCCCCATCTGCCCAAGATTGCGACGTGCCAGTAGAAGCAGTTAGTAAGTAGTTACACGATGCCCAGATTATAATGAGATATATCAATTTCATGCCTCTCTGTACCACCCGTGTTGCCTTTCAATTATCCCCAGAAATCCTCCACATATGAAGTGGCGTAAATTTAGCAAACTGTACTTACTGTACATACAGTATGACACAGAACTGCTTAAAAAAAAAACAGAATAGGGTGTCTAAACAAATGTTTCCTCTATGTTGATACATAAACCCCTAAATTGCACCATTCTTGCTTATTCTCACATCTTCTGTAATGAGCATACAGTAGCATTGTACACTCACATACAGGTGCGCCGACGAGTATTCTAAAACTTGCCTTTAACTTGCCTTGGAAAATCTGGGGCTATCACCAACAAGATCCAGGTACATGCTGGGTACATGCTGCAACATTTCAGTGACATTTCTGCAAAGACTAATGGCCCATCGGATTAACACAGCAGGGGTCCCTGGCAGTCCCATTCAGTTTGAATGGGACTGCCAGGGACCCCCGCTGTTAATCCGATGGTCCATTAGTCTGTCTGCAGAAATGTGTGAAATGCTGCAGCATGTACCCAGCATGTACCCAAGATGTACCTGGGTCTTGTTGGTGATTGCCCCAGATTTGTTATAGAATACTCGTCGGCACTACAGTATACTGTCCCGGCCAGCTTTATTCTAAAGCTTGCCGGGATGAAAACGGGGCTTTTTCTCCGATTTAAACGGAGTTTCCCCGCAGTTTCCCACGCGGTGGCCGCTTCAAAAGATAGGCGCTAATGGCGCTTATCATTTGAAAGCGCCCGAGGCGCGGGAAACCGGCCAAAAACGGCCGAAAAAAGCCGCGCACCGTCCGCGGGTTTAAAAATTTCCGCGGTGGCTCCCGGCTTAGAATAAAGCTGGCCGCCACTGTAGACTTACAGTACTGTAACAACCAGAATTGCAGTGTTTCAATCCAAATTTGTAAAGAAGATATACAAATGCCAGGAGTTAGGAAAACAGCGGCAGGGACCCCCTGGTTGTTCATAAATGTACCTTTTAATCTCCAAGTTAAAACTACTTGCCCGGGACAACGGTATGGCTCAATCTTTCTATTGGTGGTTCTTGGAGTCATATTTGCCTATTTGACTAATTGCCCAGAAAGATTAAAACAGCAGGGGTCCCTGGGTCTGAATGGGACTCCCATTATGTTAATTTTAGGCACGTTCTATAGTGCCATGCGCTCTGCCATGCGCGCGGAATTTTAGTTGGCTGACGTGAGTCAGCCCTTCTATACAAGGGCCGCGCGCATGCACGACACGGAGAGGGGAGCCGACAGGGAGCGGGGAAGACGGGGAAAATAATCTTTTCGCTCTGCGACCAGCGCTAAATGTATGTATATGTGTGTGTGTGTGTATATATATATATATATATATATATATGCGTGTGTGTGTTTGTGTGTGTGTGTTTGTGTGTGTGTGTATGTGTGTATGTATTTGTGAGTCTGCACAAACTTAATAAATATTTTATTTTTACCAATTGTTTTTTTTTTAAATAAATAATAAAAAACACATGCATACACACACACACACACACACACACACACACACACACACACACACACACACACACACACACACATACACACACACATATACATACACATACAAACACACACAAACACACACAAACACTGTACCTTCCCAGTATACTGCCCCTCTCACTATATTTCCGAAAAGCATGCAGCACGTGCACGCGTGTTCGCATAGGCACGCGCGGCCACACGGCCGCATGCTCTATATAACAGCCCTTAGCAGACCACTGCCAGTCTGGAAGAGCTGCGCAGTGAGAGCAGAAGGAATCAGTCCCTCTCCCTACACAGCTCTAACAGGCAATCGCACTGTTTCTATTTTATTTTAATGACATAGTATTGAAGCAGGGGGTTTCCAGAGCTGAACCCCATTAATTTTAGGTCTGGGGACCCCCTCCTTCCAGAGTTACATGCCCCGGTATGGGTGCCGGTATCTCCTGCAAGTTTAATTCTCATGCATCACGGCCCACGTGACCGGGGCATTTAAACTTGCAGGAGATACCGGCACCCCATACCGAGGACTGTAACTTGGAAGCAGGGAGTCCCCGAAAATGAAATTAATGTGGTTCATCTCTGCAGACCTCATGCTTCAATACTATGTAATTAAAATAAAAGAAGTTTCATTATCTCAGTGCCTAGCCCCAAGATAATGAAGGGGTTAAGCCAAAGTATCTGGTTTGTTGGGGGTATAGGGGTGGGTGAAGGAGGTAGTTGCCCCAGGGTGGGTGGTTAGGCCAACCCAGAGGGTTGCAGATGGGTTAGTCCCTCAACTACCTTAGCGCTAAGGTAACTAATGGGTTAACCTCTCACAGTACCCACACCCAAGGCCTAACTACCCATCTAGGGGAAACTACCCATCCAGGGGAAACTACCCCATTCACTGACCCTCCCTCCCCCTTCCCCCCCCCCCCCCACCCCAGGATTGGGCAAATGCCCTGATGGTCAAATATGGCTACTACACACAGTAAAATACAAATTAAATTATTAAATGTTTTACTTACCCCTGTCAGTATTTAGGCCATCCTCCTCCTCCTTCGTTCTCACCAACATGAAAGAAAGCGCCAATACCCAACCATTAAAACACCATTAACCCCTGAATTACCTTAGCGGTTACTATTAGGCCTCCCGGGAGGGTTGTGAATGGGTTAGACCCTTAATTACCTTAGTGATTGTAACTTCTGTGGTAATTAATGGGTTAACAACTCCTGCTACCCACCTAGGAGGCCTAACAACCCTCCCCGGGGCAATTATCCACATCCCCAAACGCCCTCTACCACTATCACCACACACGCAAATGGACAACGCACTAGTAGCCAAATGGCTAATGGGGCTTTTGCCCATGCATGTAGCAAAAAAATAAAGAATACACATTACAATTAAATTGACATTGCAATACTGTACATTAAAAAAATACTAGATAATAAACCCATTGATTGCCACTGTGATTACCTATGCCTCAACAGGGGCACAGATTGCCAATGTGGCTATCAATGAGCATCCTAAAAAAAGAAAAATCACAATTAAATTAAATAAACCTTAGAATACTATGCAAGAAACCTCACTTGCCAATACACCTATTGGTTGCCCCTGTGGTTACCTATGCCCCGAACAGGGCACAGATAACAAAATTAGCAATAAATGGGCACCTTTAAAAAAATCACAATGAAATAAAATACAATAAATGTGTTTTTACCCTTGCCGTGATGAAGGCTTTCATCCTCCTCATCTAACTGTGGCACCAACAACTCTTGACCAACGAAGCAATGATCCTCATCAAGAACAGCATAATGCGCAGAATTCAACAATCCTCAGTTGCATGAATAGAAGTCCCCGGTAAATAGATATTCTTTCTTCTCTTTAACCACCCACCCTGAGGCAACTACCCCCTTTGCCCACCCCCTCTACTCCCATCAAACCAGGTACTTCAGTGTACCCACTTCATTAACTTAGTGGCTAGTTACAAAGGTAATTAAACTACTTTAATTATTATTTTAGTTGCATAGTATTGAAACAGAGGGTCTCTGGAGCTGAACCGCCGTAATTTTAGTTCCATTGACCCTCTGTTTCCCAAAACACATGCCCAGATATAGAGTCTGTATCTCAGGAAACAGGGGGTCCCTGGAGCTACAATTAATGCTTTTTAGCTATTGAGACCCCCTGCTTCATTACTATGTAATTAAAATAAAATAAAAGCAGCGTGATCGCCTTTTAGAGGTGCGTAGATAGAGGGACCGATTCTGTCTGCTCTCAGTATGCAGCTCTTCCTGACTGGTGCAGCCCTGTAGGATTAACACAGCGGGAGTTCCATTCAGAAGCAGGGACCCCCGCTGTGTTAATCCTGATGGGGAATTTCCCCCCTGCTCTGTACTTGGCAGTGATCGGGCCACATTTGGGCCGTGCCCCCGCCACTCCAAGAACACGGCAGGGAGGAGATACAGCTGACTGCATCTGTACATGGAGTGTACTGGGGTGTTTGCACAAGATTATTTAAATCTGGTATAAGAATAAACATTATCAAAGCGACGGGCCAGACACTTCAAAAACAATGCATCCAATAGTCTTCTAGATGTCTTAAAATCTAAGAGCTAGAAAGAGTTAATGTAGAACAGATTCTATATTTAGTCTTGGCATATTCATATAGTAGATCCAGGTTTGTATAAATTTGGAACAAGAGTCGTTAAGAAAACTTGAACATTTCTCCATGGAGAAAGTATGCCATATTCCATCTTCTATTTTAGTGACTAGGGGAGGTCTTGTTTAAACTGGGAAGATGCAATGGCACATCTTGTGGGTGTGGTTATGTGATTGATCAGTCTTTGGGTATATTTGTCTGTGTCTTTTAAGGAATTGTTTAATAGGAATAGCCATGGGTCAACGGAAAGATAAATATCCAGGATATTGGGACAAGTCCACAACATGTGGATATAAAGACTAAACTTTTAACTGCTCTTTCGATGCCTTGAATCAGGGCCGTTTTAAGACCTTCGTAGGCCCTAGGCACTTTTATTTCTAGAGGCCTGTGTGTCCGATATTTTGACTCATTTTTATGCTAATTTAATCGTTTGCTTGTTTCTTTCGATACTAGCGATATTTGGCATCAATACTTTTGTTTCGATATTTAAAGCTATCGATATTTCGAAGGCATTTTAAATTAAAATTTGCTGTTTTCTCTTATTTTGTGATTTTTTTTGTTTAGGTATGTTTTCAAGTGAAATATTGTAGGCCCTAAAAGGTTCGTAGACCCTAGGCACTATTATTGGGTTTGCGCACACTTTTTCTTGCACTGTGCCTAGTCGGCCTAATGTATAAAGCGGCCCTGCCTTGAATACACAGTAACTTCACTAGCATCAGGTATCTGATCATTGACAGGGTTGCATAGAGCTATCCTTATTTGACCTCCATACCCATTAGTAGCTGTAATTTGCTTTTATGTTTGTGACAGACTGGATACGTAAGTGTTACAATGAGTGTGATCAGATAAAGAACAGGATATTGACAACTGAAGAGGTAGCGTCATGCAAACAAACAGTTATTTGTCCTCTGACAGCACATTACATATAGAAACATTGGATGTTTTTGCCATTTATCATTACTACAGTAAGGTCAATGAGGCATCATGAAGAGACCAAAGGCTTTATAAACAGGACCAATTCTAAAGTACAGTATGGACTTTTCCACTTTCTTTATAACTGTACTAGTAAAATAAATGTTCATACATGTACACAAATCACAGAAGATCAGTTTGTTGTTTGTCTTGTTAAACTACAAATGACAAAATAGTTAAATACCATACAGTAGCACACATCTCCACATAGAAAACGAAAAATGGGTTTCATGGATAATCATAATATAAGTGTCAAACATATTGTTTAAACCTGCAATGTTACACTATATAGTAGCCATTTGGACTTCACTGTCTCCACAATTAGGTAATTCCACAGTAAATATTTTATATCAATAATTATTGTTCATAGAGACATCATCTCTCAGTAAGCAGCTTCTAGTGCCCGCTTTTATGAAATACAAAAGGGTATATATTCAAAAATACAGTGTATGTGTACTGTATTTTCAAGCTACATCCTACAAAAAAATCACTCTACCTGATTGGTGTGACACGACTTGGAGCATTGAGGCCAGCCATTCTTTTTCCATTGTGAT
Source organism: Ascaphus truei (assembly GCF_040206685.1). Lineage (NCBI taxonomy): Eukaryota > Metazoa > Chordata > Amphibia > Anura > Ascaphidae > Ascaphus > Ascaphus truei. Next base: position 233,937,672 of record NC_134485.1, on the reverse strand, counting down.
CCTGTTTGAGCAAGTAAGTACTCCCTTACTGCCTTACTCCATTGCCTCCACATGCCTCCCGCAGTCCCCCTGATTCTGGCTGCTCTTTGCGATGAGTTTTATTACTTTACTATGTGATTTCACCATCTCTTGTTAATGATGAAGCCTACACCACTGATTCTTCTATTTTCTGTACCTCTGTCATATAATATGAGTCTGCTTTGAGCTCAACAAGGCCATCATCTTTTCTTCTTACTTTCCTAAAGCCAATAATTTCCCATTTAATCTTGTCACGTTCGTTTTCCAGTTCTTGCAGTGCTGCTTCACTGGAGAGTCCGGCAGTTGTAGGAAGCCAGATTTAGGTTTGAAAGACAGCTTTTGTTTAACCTCCAGGGATTCTTAGCACCCTCTGTGTTTTTCCTGAATGCTGTCACACCCAGGGACAATCCAGCCTCTGGATAATGCTTTTTGGTGTGTTCCATATTTGGGGGTTGATGCCTTACTTCCCATGCCGGGCACACCAGCACAAATTTCACTATATATCTTCTTGAACACCCGTTGCCACCTTCCCGCATCTTTGTGGCAGTGAGATAAGGATTTGAGGGATATATATATATATATATATATATATATATATATATATATATATATATATATTTGACTGCGGCACCTATTCTGTGTTTTTTATATATATATATATATATATATATATATATATATATATATATATATATATATATATATATATATATATATATAGCCATGCATAATAATGGTATATTACTTTCCTCTCTGTTGGCAGTAAGTCCTGGTAGGTACAGGTATGCCAGCAGTAGTTATGGAAGTTTTCCCTCACACCATGGTGAGGTGCCCTGTATATGGAGGGGAGTGGCTGTATGCTCTGAGTCCCTGGATAGTGACATCAGGGATGCGCCTGCCTCCTGAAGTATATAAGGCACAACACAGTTAGTGACAGAGTGTTCCAGCAGCTGTGGGAAGTTGTATTTTCCTGCATAAGGGATTGTAGGAACACTTTGTGATCCTAGTGAAGTAACTAGCGGTCCAGGTTGACCAATCAGCCTGTCTAAGCCACTCTGTGTCCAGGGACCTGGCACAGAAAGGATCTCCCTAGGAAAAGAGGGAATCCCACTTCAATTTGGGAGGGCGTACCTGGCAAAGGGACAGCACAGAGAGATGTGTGGCTAGAGCCGGCAGATGCATGGGGCAGTCTGCTTCATCCCAATCTGCAATAAAGATGACCTTGTTAACGATACCCCCACTGTGTGAGTGTGAAATTACTCAGCAGTGGATGGCACCACCAAGAAGGAGTTTCTCACCAGGACCATCTCCCTGCGGAAGCACAGATCCTGATGAGGTGGAGACGCTGCACATGATGTAAGTTGAACTCGCACCCACTACCTCAGCTACCTGTCCTGATGACATCCCCTAATACCATCAAGCGGGAGACTCAGGAGTCCTGTTGCCTACAGGTGCACCACCAAACACAAACACGTAATGGGGGTTGGTTGTTAGAGTACCCGGGCCAATGTGAGATTGGAGGGGGGGAAACCCGTTACAATTGGAGGCGCTACTGAGATATATATCTGTCAACAGGACAGGCTTTTGCTAGGCACACGCTAGGAAACAGGGAAAGTGTATGCTGCCACTTTGTGCTGCGTTGGGATGGAACCGCAGGGATAACCTGGGAACCTGAGAGGAGTTAGTGGGTCTGGAGAGGGGCTATAGCTGTCCGAGTCACCTTGAGGTCGCGCTAGGGGTAGGACGCCTGAAGGGATAGCCTGTTAACTAGGTCAGGACTCCTGGAGAGGGTCTGCACTAGGCTGACCAAGAGAGGTAGACGCCCAAGTACTGCATGGAAGCCCCAGAGTACTCTAGCCATTCCAGATCACTTACTACAGGGAGCACAGACTGGGAGGAAGGAGATACAGTAGACACTGAGAGAGTGAGCCTAGCCTGAGGTAGTGCAAACACGAGTTAGATCTACGATAGGTACACAGGTGGTGCACAAGGCATGTTTATTGTACCGATGTGGTAGCTGCCCCGCAGAGCGGAGCTCCATGTACAATAATCCCTTATACAGTGAGCAAGAAACGACCGTCAGAATGGAGGATCTGCAAAGAGCAGAAGGTCCAGGATGCCAGACTGAGGAAGAAGAACAAGCTACAGGAGAGACTCTTGTGTGTTTGTTATGGAAGGGCGTGAAAGCCGTGGCTGCGCCGTGTTTGTCATGCCTATGTTCTCGGGAAGATATCCCCGAGACTAGTGAGGACAACAGCCTTGCGAGATGGGAGGAACGAAATGGACTTTGTTATACAACAATAAACAAACAGCCAGACGCTACCTCAAATATGAAGAAGGACAGTACTTACCAAAATGGCGGTTCCCGCGTTCCCGGGACACCGCGTGGGCCAGCTGCAGAAAGTCTTGCAACTTTGTAGTTTGCTAATTGTTGGCATGGATTGGCGGCAAGGAGGAATCTCCACCCAGTTGGGGAGTTTGGCGCGAAAGCTGGAGCCGCGCCCTCATGGACTATGACTCACTCCACCCCAGTGCTGGGTCTGCCTACAAAGCGGCGAGACATCCCCCTAGTTTCAACCAGGGGGAGTGGTCTGCAGTTCCACCGGATGCCGATGGAGGAAGTGGGGGGAAGGCTTGCTCAACCATCCCCTGCACTTCAGTTGCGAAGAGCCATTGATCAATACAGACCGCTACGACGAGTGCTTCCGTTGGTGACCATGGCTGAGCAAGCGGAGAAAGTGGAACAGAGTCCCTTGATATCCACCCACCCCTATTCGGCTCCAGGAGGCTTCCTGATTATCCGCGTAGAGGGTGTGGAGACAGTGGTCTGTCTCTGCCTGCAGTGCAGACTGCCGGGCGGAGCAGTGGGCAGCGAGGCTCGATGCCCTCATTGTGGACTGCAATATATGTGGCCTATGACAACGTTTGTGCTGGTACAAGCCGTGGGGATGAGAGATCCTACCCCGATGTCGGCAGCGGAGCTTCCGGGTGCACTATGGAGTGCGAGTGCAGGTCCCGCGGAGCCGGAATGAAGCCGAGTTCTTAAGGCCGAGAAAACCAGCCATCGGAGAGGTGACCGGAAAGGAGCCCATCGACGGTCCCCTACTGTAATACCCCGCCCGAACTGTAAATAAGAGTCCTCGGACGAGGAGTGTGGCAGGTTGGCGGAAGCACAGGACTTGTTGACGGAGTACCATACCAGTGGTATTCCGTGGCGAGATGCTATCCCTCGTGGTGTGGAGACACGGAGTCGAGTGTCTCCAGTACCGCACCAACCCGAGCGCCGGAGTCCCACTGCCGTGGTGACTAGCGGGTCGGAAGGAGGTCGATCCACCCCGACCCTGCGGAGCAGTAGGTTAGCTCCGTGCTCACCGCAGATTCCGGGGGTGGAGGTGAACGAAGAGCGGATCCAGGGTCAGGCTGGACCGCGCAGCAGAAGGGCGTTGCCGGATGTCCTCGTGGAGGAAGAGGTCTCGATTGGGGACCCAACCCAAGATGGCGTCGCAGCACGTGCATGTCCAGAGGCAGTTTCGGACGACCTGAGCGGTGTTGAGTGGGAGGCGATCGCGCCTCTACGGTCGAGCAGTGGGAGTCGAACCCCTACGGACAGACGGAGTGGGCGCTCAAACCGGAGAGCGAGAGGCTCAGCTGCCGAAGGAAAGAACGGATCTTGTGGCGGAGGTGAGTCAGGTATTACGGAGGAGCAGGCCGTGACCCTGCCGGTACCTACCGTCCGGCCCCGTCCCCCAACCTCGTCCATCCCCAAAGTTAGCCCCAAGGCCCTAGTTCAATCCCCTGTCCCTGTCACCGGTTCCTTCGGGTCTACATCTAGCCTGGGGATGTCAGGGGATTCCCGGGGTCCTACCGAAGAAAGGACTGGAAGCCTGGACTGGGGAACTTCGGATGATGGGTCGGAGGGTGGAGGGAGGATTTCCCGACAAGGGTCGGTACCTAGTGATAGCACTAGTATGCTAAGTATCACAGGTGGACACTGGTCACAGCGTCGGGGAAAGGTTACGCCATCTGAGGGTACTTCAGGGGTATCCTCGGGCGGGCCTGAGGAGGAAGAGCCACTAGAACCCAGCTCAGAGGAGGTACGGGAAACTAGGTGGTGGGCACCATTATATGAGGGTTATGTCGCCTGGATAGACCGCACCCGTTTCATTCTAGAAAGGGATGGGGTGGTTGACCATTGGTGGGCTCCTGGGGATTTCGACGATGAGGCCTATCTCAAAGAGCTGCGAGTAAGGTGGGATCGAATTCAAGGGGGTCTTATTACCCCAAAGGGATCGGAAGGGTTACATGATCCAGTGGAGTTAGATGAGCCCCTGTCATGGGTGTTACCGGGAAAGGCTGGGCAAGCTAAATTAACCCGGGCCTGTCGAGCTGAACGGGCTATTACAGCCAAATATAAAAGGTCTCATGGGCTTGAATACTCCTATGTCCCCGAACCTCTGATGAGGGAAATAGAGGACAATCGAGAGAGGTGGCTTCGTAATGATATAGAATACTATATCGTTAATAAGGGAGGAGCCATTAAAGGAGTTCAGGCAGAGCAGAGGGTTTCCCAACTGATGAGGGTTTGGAAAATCGGGCGCAGCATTTATATGCACAAGGTGGTGTATTGTAATGAGCGAGGATTGCCCCGAGAGTATAGCGTGACAGTCACCGATGCAGCGGGGCGGGAGGTGAAGAAACCAGACCCTCGACACTACTATTAGGTCCCGGCAAAGAGTGGTCTGCCTTTTTCTTTAACGCTCTCTGCTGGTCAGTGAGTGGAAGGTTCTTACATAATTATGTGGATGTGATACCATTTAACGCTTAATTTGTGTGTTCTTTTTCAGTGTTTCCTGGAGCAAGGTACACCAAATTTAGGCTCCAGCCGGGACGGTGGGGATTCACCAGGGGGAGTATATAGCCATGCATAATAATGATATATTACTTTCCTCTCTGTTGGCAGTAAGTCCTGGTAGGTACAGGTATGCCAGCAGTAGTTATGGAGGTTTTCCCTCACACCATGGTGAGGTGCCCTGTGTATGGAGGGGAGTGGCTGTATGCTCTGAGTCCCTGGATAGTGACATCAGGGATGCGCCTGCCTCCTGAAGTATATAAGGCACAAACACAGTTAGTGACAGAGTGTTCCAGCAGCTGTGGGAAGTTGTTGGGAAGTTGTATTTTCCTGCATTAGGGATTGTAGGAACACTTTGTGACCCTAGTGAAGTAACTAGCGGTCCAGGTTGACCAATCAGCCTGTCTAAGCCACTCTGTGTCCAGGGACCTGGCACCACCAAACACAAACACGTAATAGGGGTTGGTTGTTAGAGTACCCGGGCCAATGTGAAATTGGGGGGGGGAAAACCCGTTACATATATATATATATATATATATATATATATATATATATATATATATATATATAAAACACAGAATAGGTGCCGCAGTCAAATCATCTCTGAGAGACCTAATAGTACACAAAACAGACATCAAGGTAAAAGTTACCTTCTGTCGGTGCTACCGACCCAAGGAAATTCATTAACACAAAAAGAAAAAAGAAGGGTCAAAACAAAGGAGCACTCAAATAGTATGTAATAGAAAAATTGAAAAATTGACTTTATTAGCAATGCATCATAAAAACACAAGAGACAAACTCAAACACATACCACATAAAAAACTGCTGCAAAATATAATTGATAATAACTAAACACAAATCAACCCCTAACCTGGAAAGACCAAATAGTAAGAGTTCCAACAGAACATAACAGAACCAGGGGAAAGAAAATTCCCCTAGTAATGTAGCAAAGATCGGCCAATCAAAGTGAGAACTCAAAAAATTATTTAAATGGACAAACCAGAGCGCAGAAAAATTAATCAAAAAACTGTAAATCAGATATCAAAGACATTACAAATATAGCATAGAATAACACAATAACATAACAGTCACAGAATAATAATTACTGGGGAATACATGTGTAACATACAGCAGAAAACACCCAAATGGCTAAAAAAATAATAATAAATAATAAGATTAAAGCCACAAGGCTACGTTTACAAAGGACCCTGTGAAAAATGCTAGAACAACCTGATGCTGATGGTAAGTAGCAGACAGTGGTGAGATGTGAGCTGACAGCCCAGCAGCAGTGGACACTAAAGCATAGGGCAGATCAGGCAGTGAGGAAGTCCCCTTAAACTGACAGCCCAGCAGCAGTGAGCACTAAAATATAGGGCAGGTAAGGCAGGTAAAGCAGCAAGTCCCCATGGGCTAGCAGCCCAACATCAGTAAGCGCTGCAAACGTAAGGCAGACAAAGCAGCACAGTACAGAACAGCTACAGGAGTCCCAGCGTAAAGAAAATAGCATCAGTGTAGTCCACACATTCCACACGGGTCTGGGGGTAGTGAGAGGGTTGTCTCTGCTCCGCTCCTATCTCACATCTCACCACTGTCTGCTACTTACCATCAGCATCAGGTTGTTCAAGCATTTTTCACAGGGTCCTTTGTAAACGTACCCTTGTGGCTTTACTCTTATTATTTATTATTATTTTTTTAGCCATTTGGGTATTTTCTGCAGTATGTTACACATGTCTTCCCCAGTAATTATTATTCTGTGACTGTTATGTTATTGTGTTATTCTATGCTATATTTGTAATGTCTTTGATATCTGATTTACAGTTTTTTGATTAATTCTTCTGCGCTCTGGTTTGTCCATTTAAATAATTTTTTGAGTTTTCACTTTGATCGTCCGATCTTTGTTACATTACTAGGGGAATTTTCTTTCCCCTGGTTCTGTTATGTTCTGTTGGAACTCTTACTATTTGGTCTTTCCAGGTTAGGGGTTGATTTGTGTTTAGTTATTATCAATTATATTTTGCAGCAGTTTTTTATGTGGTATGTGTTTGAGTTTGTCTCTTGTGTTTTTATGATGCATTGCTAATAAAGTCCATTTTTCAATTTTTCTATTACATACTATTTGAGTGCTCCTTTGTTTTGACCCTTCTTTTTTCTTTTTGGTTTAATAAATATATATATATATATATATATATACAGTGGTCGACAAATCACCAAAAAATCTACTCGCCGAACAAAAAAATCTACTCGCCACCTAGTACCAAACGTGTGGTGCTTGGGCCAATAGGAGCTCGCCACGATGTTAAATCCACTCGCCAGGCGCGTGCAAATGTATAGGTTTGTCGAACAGTGTGTGTGTGTGTGTGTGTGTGTGTGTGTGTGTGTGTGTGTGTGTGTGTGTGTGTGTGTGTGTGTGTGTGTGTGTGTGTGTGTGTGTGTGTATATTTACAGAAGGCACCTGATAGCGTGGGTAGGAGCTTCTTTCTGCTCTAGTAATTCCAGTGCTTCCACTTAATGCCTGGGCATTGGAATTCTCATCTTACAGGGATTTAGCACAGGAGAGTAGTGAGGCAATATACTGTAGTATTCATCAGAGCACTGCCTTTAAGCAGCTAAGGAAGCAGGAAGAAGTTATGTTCCATGCCAGCAATGTCTCCACTCCCTCTGTACTGGGAAGAAAGGAAGAGTGGGCTGCTGGGGCAGTCAACAGTTGGGGGCCACATGTGAAGTCCCCGAGCTTCCTGTTGCCCACCAACGCACTAGGTAATCCCACCAATGAAGATGCATCTTGCTGTTGGTCAGCAGGACCCAACAAGCTGTGGCGACTATTTTGATTTTCCTTAAGGTAGCTGAAACAACTGCATCTAAACCAGTAAGTATCTCAGGAGCCAGCGGGTCACCAGGCTAAAAATAACAGTTCCGCTTCAGAGGGCCCCCCAGTTCAAATTCAGTGGGGAAAAAATAAAAAATAAACTAAGTAACGGGAATTGCTGTTTTCATTTATTATTTCCTATTGAAATAAAATTTAATGTTTTCATATGCCTCCATCTAGTGGCCTGAAAGGGGCACAGCAAGTAATAGAAATGTTTTTTAAGAGCAGACTCAACCCAAATCAGTGTGATTTTAAGGGATATGGAGCAAAAATAATTTGAAACTTTCATGGAAAAGTACTGACTTTCTCAGCGAGAATCCATCAATGTATATGATACAGCTGATACTGACTCCAAATCAGTCAAAGTTGACTGTTCTGTTAGAATTCCCTGTGCTTATTCTTTAAAATATGTCAACTAGTAAGTTGTCCTTGACATACTACCAAACACTTATTTTTGTTTCCTCTTTGGCAGTGTTTTTTCATTAAAAAATGAATTACATCAATTTGTGAAAACTGTTAATATGATTATATATACAGTAGCTGTAAGGTCAGGAGTGATCCCTAGAGCATAATGCATTTTAACTGCAGATAAATCAAATGGAAATTCAGTTTCAAGACATTTGGGGGTACTTTTATATTGTCCGAAGCAGCCACAGATCAGAGGATAGAGGGAGACATGTGAGAGGTAGAAGATGAAACACACTTCCTGCTGCACTGCACACAATACTCTGAAGTGTGGAGTGCCCACTTGGAGAAACTCACAGTTCTTATCCAGAACTTTAATAATATAGAAGAGAACCAAAAAATAGCGATCCTCGTGGGAGAAGATGAAACCACAGCAGAACTGGCTGCACACTATATCAGCACCCGTCACAGGCTGAGAGATGCCCATTAACACCCCACATGCCTGTGTGTAACTGTTACCCATGTACTGTGTAATAATTATACCCTACCCCCTGTTATTCATGCTTTGGCAATACTGAAATATTTTTCCGTCATACCAATGAAGCTTGTTTGATTTTATTTTATTGGACAGAACAGACGGCCTGTCTGTTGTCCCATATGTGCCATTCATGTACTGTATAGTGTACATTATTCCTTCTGTATCAGTTCATGGAATAATTACTGATAAAGTGCAGGATTTCTCGAACTACAGTAAATATCATGAGTCAACAGCAAAGAAGGCTAATTTGAAATAGTTTTTTCTTTGTGCTCATTGTCAAGTGTGATAATACTTTGCTTGGATATCTACATTGGTTCCAGCTTTAAAGAGTTAGGTGTAACTAACAGAATAGTTCAATTATTTTAGAAATAGATTAGAAAACTATTTTTTTCAAATGTTTATACCATATCTATGTATTTTATCATAACCAAAAGGGAATGGCCCTTCTAACATAAATCTAATTTTCCTTATAAAAGGAAATAAAAGTTTTTAAATAAAAACCTACAAACATTACATACCCACTTAGTCATTTCTAGAGGTTGCCAGCTGTCCCTGGTTATCAAAAGATGGTTTTGAAACATTTTAATGAAAGTACCTAGGGCCACATTGATGGCATTCATCTATTTAGCTTTAATAGTACTGCCATAATACTATTTCTGCACATTGTACATACATATGAGTTCAACCTCTAGAGGTCCATTCCTGCTCACGTCTATGGGGCAACCAGTTCCCCCCTGATATTTCCTAAGAGCAACCCCTTTACTTCTCAGTACAACCTCCGAACACACTCCTACTCACTCATTTGTTTTATATTATTTTCAGACACTCTTATGTTCCAAGTGTATCTTCTAGCCACCCTGTTACCCATACATATTCTATACATCCGATGATACCTACAGCACATGCGTGCATACTAATAGAAACGGATGGTGCTCCTCCTTCTGGCCTTGAGAAAGCGCTCCTCAGCGAAACGCGCGCATCGCCACATTCTTCCATGTGCAGGGTTTACCATTGTGATCGCAGTATTGTATCTCCAAGGGAGCATATGCGCTGCCCTGCTCTGACACGTTAAAGCTCCGACAGATCCGATGACATAACGGAGCTCCTCTTCCCAAGGGCGTATTCTATTCAGGCAACACCAGTTTCTATTAGTATACACATATGAACGTACTTACCATTCTACCTTTTATACCTAGTACTACTGTCAGCCAGGTACCTCACTTAGACAGTAGCAGAGCTATACTTATTACTCGCTACAATGTTATTCAGCACAATAAACCCTACCCTGGGGTTATTTAGGTACAGTTTGTAGATTAGACTGCGGTGTTCAGTTCAAGGAGATGATTCAGCATTTACAACCTCTGAGGTGCCTATCTATAACCATGCTCATATTGTCAGCACACTAATTAGCTACAGTGTTCTCCTTATAGGACACTTTCCTTCACTTTCACCTAAAACAGTGTGTCGGTATGTTGCGGTCTCCCTCCTTTTGCTGACGGGAACTGAAACAATGCTCTAACTATTATGCAGCTGTTTACCACAATGAGTTTTTAGTGTCTGCACGTATCTGCTATACTAAGATCCATGCTCACACATTTGTCTATGGTACTCACACGCTATTAATTTATTAACCATTGCAGGTTAATTTGTATCCATACATTAAGCAGGCAACTGTCACTTCAGAGACTTTTTGCCAACTTGTTTCAATTTTGGTTCACTAAGACCCTGTTGTGTTCTTGGACACATGATCACACAGATCATATTTAAATATGGTGGTTAAAGCAGAATCCACCGGGCTCTACGTACATTAGGTCACACATTGTGAACCAATTATTTACTCAGAACAGCTACTGTATAGGCATTTTTACCATGGTTTTGTATCCATATTCCTCTTCTTTACCCTTTTTTCCTTGATAGTTGGTTTTTGAGTCATACACCAAGGCACAGTGTTCAATACTATAACACTGTATTTAGGATTGTTCCCTATCCGGGATTATTACACTCCTATTGGTTCTGCAATGCGCCATTGCACTGTTTTTTTTTTAAAGACCTGTTTTTTATCGTTTGTTCATAATAAAATATTTTTAATTCATACACTCATCATCCAAGTTCAGTGAGAGAGTGCTATTTAAATTGGGGTTCTTCTCCTTCATAGTTGCTATTCCCTTATTGTCCCAATTAACACCCTCACGCTTACATTATTACATATAGTAAGCTGAAGCGGGGGGGGGGGGTTCTTTAGTTTGTCTCACTGTTTTATCTGTGTATTCTTTGGTTTCCACTGCTGCTATTCATGCTTCAGGTGATGTGAGAGCTCAAGGCATAATTTAATCAACAAGCTGCTCTTACACAGTCTTTGAGAATCCTGCAGAGTCATCGTCCTTTGGTTATTAACCCCTCCTGCATTAATTGGGAACCCTGCTACTCATACTCCAATATATATTGTTACTGTATAACACCAGCCTATTCTCTGTGTATTTGCCCTTCTTCTATTTTACATTCACTTACAGTATGTATTGGAACATGAACAAATAAGGTTGTTTTTCTACATACTCTATAGGTGAATTGGTGACTAATTTAAATACATTCCAATCCACAAGGTTAACATTACCTCCTGTTTACCTGCACAGAAAATGCATTCATCATTAAAAAAAGGTCATAGTAATATGCTTTTTACAGAACTCATTAGAGGAGAACAAACGCTATAACTGCCAGTTTTTGTGAAACGATCCAGATATGTTCCTATAAATCCAACAAAATGCTATAATAATGATAATAATGTTTCAACTTGTCTTGCATCCTCAAAAACTGCATTCATTTCCTTCAAAATTGGTAAGGGGGGGGGGGAGGTCATGTTTCAGCCCTATCCTATATACAATTGTGCATACTGTATCTGAACTGTACAATAGGATCAAAGCACTCTTAATATGGACAAATAAATAACATTATACCAAGTGTATTACAGACTCACATTACAAAACATACTACTTTATACGGTATCCTATGTTTATTAATACATGGCACTTACAATTAATAACACACGTGCTAAATTAAAACTGTACAGTCGTAAAAATGTAGATAACCCCAAATTAAGTACCGAGTATAATTCCTCTGGCTATCGAGCAAATTGCTTATCACTTTGTTTACAGTAGCACAAAAAAGGATTGCAAGCAGGAATTCTAATCCCATTAGTATACTGTGTGTTATTCAAAGAAAGCATTGTGTCAGAAGTGATTCTCTTCACTACAAATGCAGTTCTCCATATTTATAAGGTTTGAGTATAGATGGAATAAGGCCTACACGTCAGTAATTTCATCCTTCATGCCAGACAGCTTTCCTAGCGCTTGTTTATGCTGCCAACCACCAAAGCCCATTTGGATTCTGACATTCCACTTCTCATAAAATCGGGTAACAGTTGTACTGAGAGATGAAAACTTGACATGTTTTTAAGGGAGAATTAAACCTTCTTTCTCTTTTCTGCGCATGTGAAAGGAAGATCATGTTTGGGCTGTACAGTATAGTGTTCATGCATGCTTATTACGGAGTCAGTGCACCCATCTGAAGCAATTTCACATTTGGTGCACTGCCAGTGCCAGCAAAGTATATTATATAATGGTAATAGAACAGAGGGATGTTCCGATTAAAACACATTTCAGGTATTTCAATGTTCCTTTGGGAGAGATATGTGGCACATATAATGTATCCTTTTTTTAAGTATATACATCAATATACCAGCATTTTAACGTGGACACTATGGTATAATAATAGTATATATCCCAATATCATACAGCTAATTGACATAAATTAAACAAAATGAGAAAAACACATTAGGAAATCTGCCATTTTATGAACTCTTTATAGATTATATTTGAGCAAACTCATTAACATCAGTTTTCACTGAATACATACATTTCTATAGGTGAAGATGTATTAACGTATAGAAAGTGTGAATAGAAGATTGTTCTGCATAAGTCAAATGTAGGAAAATTAATTTTTTACATTTGCAAACTGTTAGCCAAAAATGTTTACGCCATACCAGACCTGGTGGATTTTTTTTACAAAAATACAAGATAAAAAAGTGATGCACAGAGATGCAGAGTTTGGTACATTTCAGCACAATCTGTGCGTCATGTCACTCCTTACCAATTCCTTCTATTAGCACTTCCTTGACTTTGCACAAAACTTGGAGCAAAAACCTTGAAGCACTGATTCAATTTGAAAATGAGGCTATTTGCATCAATGTTTCTCCAGATTTGCCTTGATACATTACTCCCTATGTGTCAAAGCAAAAGTGATGCGATTTGGGGACAAATAATTGTACCAGATGTATCAAAGTGGGGGAAAACATTGAAAGCAATAATCCATTTTTTACCATTGCATGAAAAAAAATCAACATATTCGGGGCAGTTTGTGTGCACGGGTTTTGCCCCAGTTTTCAGTCAGGAGTCTTTAGCAAACAGACCTCTATGTACTGTATCAAGGCCACGTTCTCATGTTACATCATCTTCATCATCATTCATGAGCAAGTAGATATATTCAGTATATAACAAGTAGGTGTTACTGCTATTTAAAAATATATATTTTCCTTCTTTGGGTCAGATCAACAAAAGGGTGCTAAGCTTTAGCACACCTCAGCTACCATTCATATGAATGGGAGCAAATGTGTGTTATAAGCTTCGCCCCGTTTTGTGGATCTGGGCCTCTGTTTTTAAATGAACCTGGTAAAAGTCAATTATTTTCCAAACCTTAAATCTTCTTTATGTTTAAGTCATGCTCACACCGTGTTTAGTTAAAGGTTACCTTTTAGCTATCTGCAATACAAAAGAGAAGAATGTCCCCAACCTATTTATTTTAATATACCATACAACCGTATTCCTATAAACCTTTAATCTAGACATTGGGAGCAATTCCCTCCAGACTGGTAGCACTAAAAGGGTCTATACATCAAGGCAAAAGTGGTGCAAAAATTGCCACAGGAGTATTAAAGAACACAATCCTTCCAGTTGGATTTTTTCTGTTACATTTGAGGCAATGTTTTTACTCTAGAATTGTAGCCCTTTCGTCTGGTTACATAGGAGCTTATTCATTAAGTTGGAATATTGCCGGGACACTATTACACGATAACCCCTATTGAAGTCAAGTTTGCGTGCCATTGGGCCCAAATCGGCACTATCGCAGCTTAATGAATAACCCCAAATACAGCCCAAAGCTTCTATGTCCTCCATGCTAATGTATTGAAAATATGTGGATAAATAAAAACTAGTGTTGTTTAACGCAACCCTTCTCATGCTATAAATAAGGATACAGAACACATGAAATACTTCTGTGATCACAAGTTTGTGCACAAATTCAGCAGATAGCAATGGTCACAACTGACTACTTTGCATTCTGCACACAGGCTACATAATATAAATAATACATTTGTATTCTATAGATGAAATGATTATGCTGTGTTATAATTCTATATTAATTATTATATCATTTACTTTTTAATGTGTCAGAGAAATTATACATTTAGACCTAAAGGGGTAAAGGAAAACAGATTTACATTATTTACTTAAATTATTTTTGCTCATTCATATTATCTTTTTCTCATACAGCTCCCAACTCTGAAACTCTTTTCCCCTCACCATCTGTCAATCGCCTCCTCTCCCCCATCTTCAACACCAGACTGAAAAATCACCTTTACAAAGAAGTATTTCCATAGCATTGTTAAATGTCACATGACCAACTGCAACTTACCCTCTTGTCCTTGCCCTATAAAATGTGCCCTTCCATCCACTCCTTCTGTCTTGATATGTCCCCCAACACACCAGTTCGATTATAAGCTCTACGGGGCAGGTACTACTTTTCCCCAATGTTTACTGTTATATAGTAAACACTTATTTCTCATATTCTTCTTTGTATTATGTCTTATATAATATTGATAACTTGTGCTATATAAATAAAAATACATTTGGATGGGCCAAACAGTGGCATGCGGTCTGCTTCTGTCTACATTCACTGTTCTTCTAACATACAATATCCAGATTCCGTACCTTATTTCATACAAAGGTGGGGTTTCTAGCTCAATCAAGTCTGTAAATATTATGTGTGCAGTTAGACAACTGTACAATAACAGTGTCAGGCAGATAACCGGCTGTAACATCAGTTGCATTTGCTGTACTGTGCATTCCTTTTTCATAACCAGCAGAGGGCTCTAAAAGTCAATACTTTAAACTACTGTACCAGTTACAAACACCTACTGTATTGTGATTTCCAGTTTTTGTGACTCATCCAACCTACCAATTAGCTATAAATCAATCTTACTGGGAGGCAACCTTTAAATCAGTATATCACTTAGACTTTGGCCATTTCTATTTGTCAACTCCCATGTGCTTCATATGCAGACAGGAGGATACATACCAAGGGGAGCAATATGCTTCGTCTTGACAGATAAAATCTTTTAATCTGTATCAATTTGTTCATGCTCCATATGTCTGAAGTTTGTTGTTTGGGTTTCTTACATCTGGCAAAAGAAGGGAATGAATGCCACCTCCAACCTGGAAGACTGAATTAATGCCACTCCTCCATTTTCTTGTTGACACAAACTTTGATACATTTAATGACCTGCAGAATCCTCAATTGCTCCTTTGTCTTGTGGCCATATCACCTCCCATTACACTCCTACAAACAAAACCCCAAGACACAATTGTAGGTAAAGGGTCACCACGTTTTATTCTCAATCTTATACATAAATTAAGAGGATCTTGCCAGCGATGTTTCCATACAAACTTGTACACCAACAACGAGCCAGTTGAACCAATCCAAATTCCCTAACCAACATTCCATTAGAACAGAGGTGCGCAAGCTGGGGGGCCCTGGAGATTTTTATGGGGGGCAAGAAGTGGTTAGAGAGATCCCGCGATCTTCCCCAAGGCATTTAAATTAAATGCCGGGGATAGGGTGAGGTCTCTGCAACATCTTTTACCTTGGATTCCAGCAACGCGTCATCATGGCAACGCGGAGGTGATGTCACGTTACCATGGCAACGTGACGTCGCATGACCCTGCTGCATCATTTGATGCCAGAGCAATGGTAAGGGGGGGTGGGGGACACGAGCAGGGGGAAACAGCATGAAGGAGGGTGCAGGGGGAAAAGTGGGCACACCACTGCATTAGAAAACACCACCGCCCCCTACCACTCACCATTGAGTATTAGCACTGCATCTACCTCCAAGATAGGACAGCACCAAACTCTGCCACCAAGCACGGGCTGTAGCACCGTCTCTCTCACCGTGAGAGGATACCACCACACCATGAGAGGATACCACCACACCATGTTAAGTAGCATGAGCAGTGGCAGTGCCATTACCAATAAATCCACCAAGTTGAAGCGGGATTGTCAATCACTGAACCAATCTCCAGTGCGTTCCCCTGGCAAGGTCCTTCTGTGGTTGTGACAAAAAAAATTGAAAAAGAATTTTCAAACATTTTAAACCAGGATTACATACTGTACAGCAGAAGTAGCAAACTTGCAATAGCTTCTCTATATAATACTTACAGTACCACTTTCTATCTTACTACTTTTATATCTACCTACCTAATTCATGATTTTAAGGGTGGGCGGTAGGGTATTACCGCCTGCTCAGATATAGGAACACTAAAATATTTTACTTCCTCCCATCTCCTTTTCAGGCTGTGGAGACTTTGACTTGGCAAACTGCTTGCAAACGTTTAAAAACTCGATTGTGGGAAAATGTTACAAAGTTCCAAAATGTGGGTCAAATGTTTGCGCATCTCTACTGTAATCAGATGCGTTAAATGCAACATTCCAGGTGTCTGACATTGTTAGCCTACAGGTGAATGCAAATAGTTTTTAAGAATTTCCCAAATAGTGGAGAAGATGAATAATGTACTGTAGGTATAAAAAAATCCATCATTTCAAACAGATGCTAATTACACTTGACATTACTGTAGCATTGCAATACAATAAAAATGTGAGATATTCTTCCTGATCCTGTGTAAATCTGAATGATTCGAGTAGAGATCTATAGGTCCTGTATCAACATCAACCTTTTAGTTAACTTCATTGCTGTGTAAACGTTTAAAAAAAACCTTGTCTTTAAATAAACGATATTGCAAAAATGCATTTTAATGGGAAAGCATTGTTTTATATCAGTGAGAGCCCACTGAATTCTGTAAAAATGGTGTTGCTAAAAATCAGTAATATTCACTCCTGTGAGACTCATAAAAACCAGTGAGAGTTGACAGGTGTGTAGCAGCAAGGTGGTGATTTTTTAGTCGTCTTCCTTCAGTCTGTATTTCCTTGTGTTTGTTAATTTGTTGTGGACTTATTCACCATACATTTGCCTCTGGGTGGCAGAACGCAGATTATTTCAGTGGATAGAAATGTGTTATAAACCTTCAGTTAACAAATTAGTAGGTGAATGCTGCACTCCCCAACAAAGAAAATGATAATAAATACCGGTGCTCCTGGTTCAGGAATCTCTGTGTGGTATTCCAATATCAAATAGGAAGGAAGAGCCTGGGCAAGACGGATTTCTGCTTAGAAAAAAATTATTAGTGAGCCAGTGTGATGACGTTTCGGCCCCAAGGGCCTTTCTCAAATGCTAATGCCATTAGCAGAAATCCGTAGTGCCCAGGCTCTTCCTTCCTATATAAACCTTCAGTTAATACAGATTTTGTGGGATTGTGAAAAGGTCTTTGCAAGCTGCATATTATTCTTTGACTATAATTATATACATATTAGGTGTGTATTTTAGTTAAGTGGTAATAAAAAGGAATATACAGTATGTTGGAGATTAAAAGTCAGGCTGATCTTTGAAGCTCTTGTCGGGTGCTTCAAAAATCCATTACGTGAAGTGAAACTAGAAAAGCAACACAAAAAATATATCTTAAAATTTCTACTGACTTATATCAAGTTTTATGTTTTATGATTACCACTGTCACTATTTCCACTCCCAGAATTGTCCACTTGTCTTATGACCAAGGAGGCGCGAGCTTCCCCCCCCCCCCTCTCCTGTTACCCCTTTACATAAAACATACAAATAACGAGAGGACACATTTATGGAGGTAAAAGGCCGCGGCTTATTTATTAAACACAAATGGGGATAGCGTACCACCTGTCCGCACCAGAATGCTCAGAGCTGGGCAACGCAAAGGGGGCACCCGGAAGTACGTCCCGGTGACCTACCCCCTCGCTTCAAACCCCCGGTTACCGAGCCACTTCTGGTGGGACAAGCACCTACCACCCCCCCCCCAACTGCCGCCGCGACAAAGCAATTGGTCCACTGACCCCTCCATCATAATCTTTTCTTCCTTGTTTCAAA
Source organism: Ascaphus truei (assembly GCF_040206685.1). Lineage (NCBI taxonomy): Eukaryota > Metazoa > Chordata > Amphibia > Anura > Ascaphidae > Ascaphus > Ascaphus truei. The sequence continues at coordinate 233,919,665 of NC_134485.1, read as the reverse complement.
TATTCTCTTACTTATCCGCAAAATAAAGAAATGTTAACACTGAAAACAATTTTTATTTTTTTATTTTTTTAACTTAACTCAAAGGGATGGGTGGGTGGGAAACTGCTCCAATGCCAAGGAACAAGTGACAGTTGCTTGTTCCTTGGCTCTAATTTGAAACCCAACTTCCCCAACTGACTCCCCGATCGCGCTCGCGACCACCAGACCAGATGGGGGGGGGGCGCACCCCCCGGTCAATTGCTGTTGCCACCCATACGGGCTAGGCCAGCTCTATGACCAAGGAGGCGCGAGCTTACCCCCCCTCTCCTATTACCCCTTTACATAAAACATACAAATAACGAGAGGACACATTTATGGAGGTAAAAGGCCGCGGCTTATTTATTAAACATAAATTGGGATAGCGTACCACCTGTCCGCGCCAGAATGCTCAGAGCTAGGCAACGCAAAGGGGGCACCCGAAAGTACGTCCTGGTGACCTACCCCCTCGCTTCAAACCCCCCGGTTACCAGCCCCGAGCCACTTCTGGCGGGACTAGCACCTACCCCCCCCCAACTGCCGCCACCAACGGGCCTGTTTAACCCCCTTAAATCAGACCCGTACCGCCATACCTCTTATGACCTCTTCCAATCCTTCCTGTAAATCATTATTAAAAATGTCCACCCCAACATCTGACAACTGTACCCCATCCTCCCTAAACCAGCCACCCAATTTAAAACTGAACTGCGGGTGACGAATGACCCAACCCCCACATTGAACCAAGAAATTCCCCACCTTCCTGTTTAACCTCTTCCGCGTCTTGTTAACTCTCCCCGGGATACGCGCACCCCTCCAAACCAACCTTCATATTATCTCGGACCAAACTAATTGCACCCCTGGCCAAAACGTTAACATATGTGCCAAATATTGCTTAATCTGCTGTAATAAATCAATCGACCGCAATTTTGCCACATAATTACCCCCAACATGAATAATGATGATGTCCGGTGCCCTCCTACCCCTGGCCCTAGAAATTAGCAGCGGAAAAAGCTGTCCCCACCGCCTCCCTCTCATCCCCCACTACGTTACCTCCACCTGCTCCATACTCAAACCTAAATTCTTTCCGTAGGGGCGCGAATTCGCCCTCTTCCCAGCCCAGTGTACCATTGAGTCCCCCACGATCCAAATTACCACGGAATCTGAGGAGGCAAAGAAATGGTGGAAAAAAAAGAAAACAAACAGCAGGGTGTCTACTCTAGCGCAACATCCTTCCCTACCAAATCCGGCCTGATGTATGTCCGGTAACTGTCTGACTTCCAGCGCCCAATCCTACGTATCCTTGCTACCGTGAGCCTTACGCGTGCTGCCTCCATCGCTGCCCCATTGCGAAAAGAATGCGTTCCATACTGCCCCCCTTCTAACCCTTGCTGCTTGAGACACATCCGAAAGACCCTCAAATATTGGAACCTTGACAATGCCACCTCGTTCTTGTGCACTAACAGTGGACCCCCTTGTTCTGGCCTACCGGCCAAATAATCTTCCAACGCTTTTACTGGGCACACCGCACTTCCAGGTAAGCCCTTCAACAAGATCCACGCTCCCTTTCCTTTCTGATCCGTTTTAGACCTCCGTACCAGCAACCTCACCAAACCTTCTCCTAAACTCACGTCAGCCAGCTGCAAGCCACCCCCTCCCTTCTTGGATACACAAACCAATTCACCTGCTCGCAGAGCTGCAAAAAATGCTAAGATGAATGTGGCCTTAAATAGTACTGCCTCAAAACTGGAAGAGCATACCACGTCTGTGGCCCGCAACAAACCCTCCAAAATTGCCGGCATCACTGGTCTTCTGCCATCCCTGCTAGATATCCCTTTTACCAATCCTGCTAGCACCCTCCTTACCACAAAGCTCTTGGACACATCAACCCTGCCATTCAGCCTAAGGAAGAACGATATACCCGCCATCCTTCTCCCTATGGATCCGCCAGCTAACCCCCTGTCCCTCAAACTCATCATGTGACCCAGGAAAATGTCTACCTCCGAGATCTTTCCTCCCGCCATCCTTTCCGCCTTCCGAAATTCTCGCCAAGCAGCTACATAAGCACCCCACGTACCCGGGGCGAGTGAAGCCTTGACTAATTCAGTCACACTGCCATCACCAGTTCCCACAAGATTGCTGGGCACCGTTCGCCCTGGGTCTCCGCCCCTGGTGCCAACCTCCGAAACAGCTCCATCTGCAAACGTGATAATGCATCAGCAATGTTGTTCTCCACCCCAGGAACGTGCCTAGCCTTGAATCCTATATTAAGCTGTAAACACCGTAACACGAAATGCCTCAAAAGAACCAACACTGGTGGGGACCGTGAACCAAAATTATTCACAGCTTTCACCACACCCAGGTTGTCGGACCAAAACGTAACCTTCCTGTTAGCAAACTTGTCCCCCCAAAGATGTATAGCCACTATAAACGGGAAAAGTTCCAAAAATGTCAAATTCCTGATAAGCTGAGTCCCTCGCCAATCCTCTGGCCATTCCTCCGCACACAAAGCTCCATTAAAATATGCACCAAACCCTACTGACCCAGCCGCATCCGTAAATAGCTGCAGATCAGCATTCCGCGCTGGACGCCCCCTCCACAACGTCCTCCCATTGTAATTCTCCAAGAATTTGAGCCACACCACCAAATCCTTCCGGATTTCAGTTGTGACCCGAATGAGGTGGTTGGGACGCTTTACCCCCGCTGTAGCTACTGACAAGTGCCTGGAAAACACCCTCCCCACAGGCATAATGCGAGCTGCAAACACCAGATGGCCCAGCAAAACCTGAAACTGTCTTAATGAGGCTGTAGACGGACGTTCACAGAGGTACACACTTGGAGTCGTTTATAATAAGGCTTTATTGTGCCTTTTCCTTTTCATCAGGAAATTCATCCAAACACAGGGGGGGGAACAAAGCTTCTATTCACTTGGGAGTATTTCTAGTGAAACACTGTGCAATAATTCACATCTCCCTTAGTCAAGCAGTTCTCGCAGCCCCAAAACATATACTGCACCGACACACTTTATTCGAGCAAATACCCAGTATGTACCTGGCAGATACCTGGAATGCGCCGCTCCTCACCTCTGACAAGCCCCGTTGCGTTTGCCTTCCCAGCCTGGGTTCATGCCTGGCTGATGGGTGGCTGATCTGTTAAATGATAATGATTAGGATTTAATAGGCTGCAATGCTTCGCGTGTCTACCAGATGGCATAAATTCATGAATTGTAATGCAGTATATATATATATACTGGGCAGTATTGCAGCCAGCGGGAATAAAATGCTTCAATCCCTGCCTGAAAATACCTCAATGCACTCGGGCAGAAAACAGTCACAAACCTCAATACACCCGGGTATACCCGAATTCGTGGGACTAGCCGAGCTCGAATAAAGTGTGTCGCCAGTGTAACATGAAATAAGCAGATATAAGCAGTCTTTTAAGAATAAAAGTCTTATCTGTTTCTTGGAGGGAAAATCTCACTTCCTGGTTCAGCTTCAGGTGCAGTAGTTTTCCCTGTATCTTGAAATCAGCTCTGCGGTGCAGAGCTCAAGACTGGTCAGCTCCAAGGGTCAGCTCTCAGTCAGAGCTAAGGAGTCACTTCCTGTCTGAACAGACAGGTTTTTGTAAACAATCTAAATCAAGCAGGTGGTGTTTAGTAATTAACTACCAGAGGTTAACCACCACACTGCTGGATTAAAGGCACATAACTGAACAGGGATAACTCCCCTGTTACATACCTCCCCTGTTTGTGGGAAGCTCGGGCTTACCACGGCCAAAGCCCATCCTTCCACTCTCATTCTAGATATCTCTGTGACTTGAATGAGAGTGGATGGAGGAAGAGAACCCTCAGTCCCGTTGGGATTGAGCCCTTTCTCCAGTTTATTCGTGTCTCCTCCTGAAGGTGTTTGCGATCATCACCCCTCAGTCGCTCGAGGAGGACTTTCTCCAAGTATAGTCTCTTTTCTGCGTGCGCGGTCATGAGATTTCCCTTGCGTCGGGTGCTTGTCCCATTGTATGCATACTGCATGGCAACAGTTGCAGAGCGTTTAAAAACAGCCCCTTTTAGATTAAGTTTCAATTCCACACCCACTTCCAGAGAATGTCCCATCTTTTCATCTTCATCAGCTAAGGATTCTTCTGGTTTTAATTCAGCACGTGTACCTTCTTTTGGTGCCTGCTGGGTGGCTGAAGGTTTTGCTAGTGCTTGTTTAGGTGGTTCAAATTTTGCAACCTTGTCTTTCAGATGAGCGGTATTCCCAGCTCTCACTGTACCCTTGTCTTCATGGGTTTTTGAGGCTGTGGGATACTGACGCTTAGTCAGGGTCAATACTTGTCCTTGTAGGACTGTAATCTCATCAGCGAGAGATCCCTGTTTTTTGAGTGCATCTTGCAAGTCTCTTCTCAGGGAATTTATCTGCATGCTTTGCTTTCTCTGAGCTTGCCTCCACATTTTTATTGCATTGTGAAGCACTATGAACTTCTTTGCTTGGGCCACAGTTACTTGTTTCAGTTTCTGGACCTTCTTGTGCTCCCTTTTGTGCCTCGTCACCTGGGTTCTAAGCTTGGCTTTTAGCGTTGCTTTGGTGATGCTCAGGGTAGCCTTAAGTTTCTCATGCTGCTTTGCGGGGACATACTGGGTCATCAGATGTTCCTGCAGCACTTGAATTTCTTTAGCAGCCTGCAGCTTTTCTTCCTGCAGCGTTTGCTGCTTCTCCTCAGCATACTGGAGGTGTGTACGCAGACCTTGCAGTTGGTTCTGCAGTCGGTGCTCTGCTTCAAACTTTTCCTTGACTTCTTCTGTCAACTGAAAATTTTCTTCTTTCAGTTTTAAGTTTTCTGTTTTTAATCTTGAATTTTCTCTTTTTTCAGTCTCTGTATTCTTCAGGGCTTCTTTGCAGTCCTCCTTTCATTTACGCACATCTGCTTTGAGAATGACAATCTCCTGGCATGAGACTTCCTTCTCTAGGTTGAGGGTCTGAAGCTACTTCTGAGAGACTTTGAAATCTGTATCAAGATTACCAATAGTTTCTTTAGCAATGTCCAGCTCCTCAGTGAGACTATGTAGTTCCTTTCTGGAAACTTCCAGGTCTGTGCGGCAGCGGTTGACCTCCTGTTGTGAGGCATTCAGCTCTATGCGAAGAGTGTGAACCTCTTGCTGGAAGACTGTAATCTGCTTCAGTGCCTCCTCATACTTCCGCTTTAGCGTAGCCACCATTTATCAGATTGGCTCTGCTTTTCATCGATGGCGGAAATAGCAGCATTTGCAGTATCTAGCTCAGTCTTGAGATCGTCCAATTCTGTCCTGGCTGTAGAGTACATTGCGAGCACATATTCCTGAAGCTTCACGTTATTTTTCAGTAGCTCCGCGTAACCATCTTTCTTTTGATTCAATTGTTCACGGAGTAAATCACAGTCACGCCTGGCAATTTTCAGGGCGTCTTCAGGGCTGGTCAAGGGATTGTCACTCACTGGTTCTGGCTCCGCTTCCCTGGGATGACTGGTTGAGGGTTCCTCACTGTTGGCACCGGACAGAAACTTCTTTGGGGTACACGACTTCTGCCTTGGGCCCTCTGGATATTCGGTTATACGCGGGACAAATTCTCCATTTTCTCTAGCGTGCAGGGCATCTCGGTCCCCCTTTTTCTCTACAGGATCTGCGGACGTATCTGTTACTTCCACGGTAAGTGAAGAACCGCTTTTCTTTTTCTTCCTTTTTGATTTGGATGACACCGTCCCTTCAGGGATACTGGGGTCTCCATCTTCATTTGAAGTTTTAGCAGCGTCACTGGATCCACCTGGCTTTTTTTGCAACTGTAATAGCTGACGGAAATATTCGGTGATCCACTGCTCCCGCTCTGTCTCCTGCTGATCATATTCGTCATCAAAGGGAGCGGTATTTTCTGTTCGTGCCGAATTCAGGCACCCCCACCATTCTTGGGGTGTTTTGTGGGTGTGACTCGGTTTGGGTTCCTCGTAAGAGATGTCTTCCTCTTTATTGGACTGGAAGGGCCACTCTTCCGTGGGGTAGGGTTCATTACAGGAACGCTGCATCTTGTCCTCCATTTTTAGGCTATCAGGTGTAATTTTCTTCCTGACTTCAGGAGGTGCTATTGCAGCTGTTGCCACTGTATTTGCTAGAACCCCCAATTGCGGTAGTCCTACAGATGGGCATATTTTGCTTGTAGAGTTCGTAGCTCTCACAGGCATCTCTGTAGACTTTAGACTTTTCATTCTTTGGTAAAAAATAATTATTATTTTTTTCAATATCAGCAGTACTGTGCATGCATTTTCTTTTATCAGGTACACAAGATGTGCAGTTGCTGGGTAAAAAAGTCTATTTGCTATACACCATTTATTTGCTAGGTGCAATCCCTCCGCTTCAGCAACAGAATTTGGTTTTCTGCCTGAGTTCAGTAATTTTCAGTCTCATCTTTGGGTATTATGGCATTCACACTTCACACTTTGGGTATCTGTTTTGCTCCCAAGATAATAGGCATACCTTTTTACTTGCAGAAAAAAAAACATTCTTTGCAGTGGACTCAACACTCAGCAATTGGCTTTGAAAAACCTTTTCCTTTATAGGGCAATTTTACACTCAGCATTTGTTTGCTAAAGATTCCCCTGCTTCAGCACAGTCTTGTATCAATTTTCACACTTTTCTGCATATACTCCATTCACAGCTGATAGCCCTATGTGGTGTGGCAACCTTTATTTGCAAAATCAGTACCACTCGTGGGTCACCATCTGTATTTACTGCTTCAGCAAAACTTTTGAAAACAACTAACACCTATCCCTTTTTAAGGGCTGACTCACTTCTTGAACCCTGACTATGGCTAGTAGGCAAAATCCCTATTTCAATGACCGTATTACACTTTGTGATAGGTAATTAAAGGTTTACCTGCTTCAGCAGTCCTCTCCTCTTGGAATTGGGGCAAAGAGTCCATCTGTGTTTTTTTAAGTTTCAGTGCAGTGTAAGTTTCAGTGGTGTGTACACCTTTAACTCTGATCTCTGCTGCATGAGAGGTTTTTTTTTTTGGTTTTTTTCGATCTGTTTGTAGGCAAAACGCATAATAAAATAATTTCACATAAAAATCTCCGGTCCTTTTTAACTACAAAGATACCTCTTGTCCCACCTCGGACACCATATGTAGACGGACGTTCACAGAGGTACACACTTGGAGTCGTTTATAATGTGAAATTATAATAAGGCTTTATTGTGCCTTTTCCTTTTCATCAGGAAATTCATCCAAACACAGGGGGGGAACAAAGCTTCTATTCACTTGGGAGTATATCTAGTGAAACACTGTGCAATAATTCACATCTCCCTTAGTCAAGCAGTTCTCGCATCCCCAAAACATATAACATGAAATAAGCAGGTATAAGCAGTCTCTTAAGAATAAAAGTCTTATCTGTTTCTTGGAGGGAAAATCTCACTTCCTGGTTCAGCTTCAGGTGCAGTAGTTTTCCCTGTATCTTGAAATCAGCTCTGCGGTGCAGAGCTCAAGACTGGTCAGCTCCAAGGGTCAGCTCTCAGTCAGAGCTAAGGAGTCACTTCCTGTCTGAACAGACAGGTTTTTGTAAACAATCTAAATCAAGCAGGTGGTGTTTAGTAATTAACTACCAGAGGGTAACCACCACACTGCTGGATTAAAGGCACATTACTGAACAGGGATAAGTCCCTTGTTACAGAGGCCTTCCTAAGAAGCATGAATTCCTTGATCATACTCTCCAAAACAACTAACTTCTCAGGAGGTAACCTATATTCCCTGTTCACTGAATCAATTACTATGCCCAGAAAACTGAGAGTGGTTGTGGGTGCCACTGTTTTTTCATTCGCCAAAGGAACCCCAAATTCGCGCGCCATGGCTTAAAATTGAAAAAGCCACCTTGCGCACAAATCAGACCATTGTGGACCAACGAAAAGGAAATCATCCAAATAATGTATGATCTCTGCTGCCTGCACCCTTTTGCGGACCACCCACTCCAAAAATGTGCTGAATGTTTCAAAATAAAAACAAGACAATGCACAACCCATAGGTAAACAAAGGTCAACAAAATAACGCCCTTCCAACATACAGCCCAATACATGAAAACAATCTGGATGTACCGGCAAGAGTCTGAAAGCTGACTTAACGTCAGCCTTCGCCATCAATGCCCTCTGCCCAATCCGTCCCACCAAAGCCGCCGCCTGATCAAAAGTGGCGTAGCTTACCGAGCATAAATCCCTATCTATCCCGTCATTAACTGACAACCCTTTCGGGTAAGACAGATGTTGAATTAACCTGAAAGCCCCCGCCTCCTTTTTCGGAACCACCCCCAACGGTGACACCCTAATATTTGCCAGGGGCGGGGAAACGAAAGGACCCGCCATTCTGCCCAACTCAATCTCTTTATCAATTTTTTCTTTTGCCACATCCCCATTCAACCTGACCGACTTCAAATTCCTCTCCCCCCCGATCCCTCCTGATAATCAAACAGGATCCTGAATCTTCCCTAAACCCCTCTCGTAATAAGCTAGCTGCCCATCTCTTGGGGTATTTTTTCAGCCAAGGCGCCATTGCCTCTGCTGAAACTGGCGTTCCCGCCTTCCTGAACAGCCTGCTGTCCTGCTCCCTTGAAACCCTTACTGTCTCTCTTAAAGCACTTTGATTTGGGATGCTGACCCCCACACCCAGCGCTAGTGTGCTGGAATCGACAATTCTCAAATCTGCATTTTGACTCATTGTAACCCCAACATACCCGACTGCTTCCCACCTGCACGCCCCCTCCCTGATGTGCGCACCTGAAAATGCTCCCGCCAGACCCCTTTGAGGATATTTGACCCGTGAAAGGACGACCCCCCTCCCCCCGAAATGTGCTCCAAGTATAAATCCACATCCTTACAATTCCATGTAACCACACCCTTATTGGCTTCCATACTCTGCCTAAACTCCACATCATGGGCCCACCATCCCATACCCCCGTGTTTCTGAAACGCTTTCTAATCGTATCCTGATACTTAAACCGCGGCAAGCATAACTGTGGATCCTTTTCCCCCGCAACGCCCACCAAAATCCCAAATGCCTGCGACCAATTACTGAACGTGCGTGGAAAAAGACGCTTTTCCACATCCTCCTTCTTAGCCTCCCCCTTCTTTTCGGATTTAGCTACCGCTTCATTGTACCCCGGAAGCAATGACAAAATCTCAACGTAATCACCCGCCCAAATTTTTTCTTTTACTTCCTTTAACAAATGCACGCCTAAGGAACGCGATATAGTCGTACATGAGTCCCCATAAGCCGCATCCGGCAGCCTTTTTAAACCTGCCAATGGCCTTCCGAGCCCTGTCCCCTGCCCAGCACCTGAATTCACCACCGGATGCTCACCTAACAAACTAACTACTGCCGCTAAATCAGCTCCTTGTCCCGCCAACTGCACCGGCAATGCTGTGGCCGATGCCAACGCATCTTGAATAACTTTCGGCACTGTGCTAGGGGTACAACCCTCAGTGCTATCCACACCCAACGACACCTGAGCCACCTCTCCACCCACTGTTCTTCAGTTGCTCCCCCCGTCAAGCACTGAATCTGACCCCCCCTGCCATTCACTTGACTTGCATGCCCCCACTGCTTGCTTAGTGGATAATAACGTTGTCATCGGCAATAAAGCTAACTGAATGCCCTTAACCACCGCACTAATCATTCTTGCCTCGGCATCGCCCGCTAACCCCAACTCCAACACCTGTGGCCCAGGGGAGCTAACGATGCCCGGCAAGGTAACACCCTTATTTCCCAAACAAGCAACTCTTTTACGCTTACCCTTTGATGCCCCAGTCCCCGGCGGTGATTCGAACCGCCTGTCGGGACCTGCCCCAAGACCCTTGTCCTCCAAGCCTCTGACAGCAAGTTCAACCCGAGGCCCTGACCGCTTGCGAGCCGTGGACGACGTACCAGCGCCACGAAGCGAGGTCGACCACGTCCCGGCTGTTCCAGATTTACCTGTAAATGAGGAAGCAAATGTTAATCCCCCAATTGGGCTAACATTTGTTCCTGAATAAACTGCAAAAGACAAATTTTTTTTTTTTTTTTTTTAAGGACCAATCCTCAACCTTACATTCACCTTCTAGGCTGGGACCAAACCCCCCACCTTTTTTTATTTTTTTTTATATACACTGACCAACCATCCTTTGCTAGCCTGCCTATCACCAGTAACCGGCGATGGCGAGCATGTCGGCCCCCTCCCAACACCCCCCCTTTTTTTGGGGGGGGGGGAGAGGGGAACGCTTAGCCGCCTAATGCTCGCCTCCCTCCAGGCTCATCCCAAAAATCCCCCAGCCTTTAACCAAATAGGCTGTGATTTCCAAAACTCCACCATAACATACCCTTATGCACCACCAACGCTTCTCATGCTTCGTTACTAGGACCCCCTTCATCACTTGATGATGGCCACACCTCAGCGCAGGTAGCATGGGAACCGCCCTGTCCTCTCGTATTTTCACGACTGCCCAAAACTCCTTGGTCACTCCCAGCTTTCAGCACTAGTGCACACATCTGCTTCTGAAACCATCCTTCCTCATGGTTGTGCGCCTCTGCCAAAAGCTGCATGGTGCTGACCTGAAAGGACATCGATACTAGTGCTGTATCTTAGCCAATGGCTTGTCAAACACTGGTTTACTTTGACCACCTAAATCCTGCCAGCAAACTACTCTTGAACTCTTGCCTGGCCGATCTTTCCACGAAAACCAGTTCACTTGAATTAGTCTTAGAACCGCTCTTAGGCTGTAATAACACAAAAATCCTGCATTAAATGCTTGTATGCTGAGCACCTAACACCCCCAACCTCCATCCCCTCGGTGCCCTAATAGCCATAAAGCGTTGCTGACTTTTTTTTTTTCATGGCCAACTAACAGCCCCACCTGACCACATCACACTGTGTAGAGGGGGTGGAAAGAAAAAAGGAGAGGGGGGCAATAGCTCCCCGGGGGGGGGGGGAGGAGGGGGGGCCAATAGCCCCCCATGCCAGCCAAACCACCAACTGCCCCCCACCAGCCGTAAGAACAGCCTAGCCCCCAGCCCTCCCGAAACCCCCTGATCATCCTCAGGAGGCGGAACCACGCATGAGACCCATGCCCAGCCTCTGCCCAAACTCAAGCAGGGGAAATCACACTCCTTCCCTTGCCCCACCTCCCCACACACCGCTAGCCCAACCGCACGGCTAAGCGTGGGGTGGGAGAGCCTCTCTTCCCCCCCCCGGCCACCCAAGTGGCCTTTACGCGGAGGACAAGGACAGGGGCTCATCGCCGCCAGCCCCCCTGGACCACCCTCGGAAGGCGGCACCACCCAGGAAAACCTCCGCCTCCGAGCCGTGCGCCTTCCTCCACGCACAAGCCCAGGTAGGAGTCCCTCTCCTCATATCCCGCCTCCTCCCCCCCGCCGCTGTTGCTAACCCAAACAGCGCGGCCAATATGAAAGGGGAGAAACACCCGGCATTATTGGGCCCTACCTACCTCATCCCCCTGCGCCCCCCCGAGCAACCGTCGCCCCAGTAAAGCCGGTAAAAAAACACCCGCAGGGGGAGGTGGAGGGTCCCCCACCACAGGGGGGGAGGAACCCACTGCGCCGATCAAAAATAATTAAACCTACTAAATTGAGGAGAGGAGGAGGAGAGGTCTAAACTGCTCCAACGCCAAGGAACAAGTGACAGTTGCTTGTTCCTTGGCTCTAATTTGAAACCCAACCGCCCCAACTGACTCCCCGATCGCGCTCGCGACCACCAGACCAGATGGGGGGGGGCACCCCCCCCGGTCAATTGCTGTTGCCACCCATACGGGCTAGGCCAGCTCTATCCTCAGTATTGCCTCTTTGTCTAGCATTTATGCTTCATCTCATTATATCTATCATGTTGATCTATCCCATACAGCATGAATTTTTATAGAAACATTCTCTGCTAATTCAAAATTAGACAAATGCAAGGGATGCTCTTTTAAAAGATAAGGAAAATAAAAGGTGCAGTCTCTAATGGAACCAAAATTAATCAAAGGCATTGTTATGGTCAGGTTTGAAGAAATGCTTTGTAAATATTTTTGGAAATGTAGCAACTAATATACAAAACTTTAGAAGTGTCTGGTTTCTTTTAGAGCCTCTATTTTGTGTCATTCCTCTTTGAGTAGCACATTCTCTCCCTTCCATCTTTGTATGCATGGTTCACTGACAAAAAGGCTAATGGGCTAATATTCAGATGTAGCAAGTGTTATTGCACGCATTGGTGCATTAGCCCCACATTTTTTTGCACGCAGCTAATGCAATTACAACGGTGGTTGCTCCTACTGGGCGTTGTGTATGTCTTGCTGCAATGTGCTAGTGGAAGGAATAACGGCTGCTAAATCTGCATATCCGCCGAAGCGACCAATAAGACTGTTTTTGGCCAAAGTTTCAAATGAACTTCAATGGAGAGTTTTGGCCTAAAACATTCTGATCGGCAACTTCGGTGGATATAGAATAAGCCCCTATAATTACCATGCTGTCATTTTCAAGGTCCCAGCTATTTTTTCCATTAAATATGGTTAAATATGTGTAAACAAGCCAATTGCATTACATTCTTTACACAATTTATATTTAGTAAAGGTTAATTTGTCCGGCTCCTCCAATTTACAATGTTTATTTTAATATCTCAACAAGGATTACATAGTAAAATGCATTTCCTTCCTCCCACCACCTGATTAATTATTGCACAATTACTTAGTACAGTATTACTAAAATGAAGATTTGTGCATTTTTATTCTTTTTCATTTGATTGTGATCATTATTTCAAGTATTTCTTGCTGTTGTGCACAAAATTGCTGATTAGGGCAAACTCAAATTAATTGTATAATTATGTTTGCTGTAAATTTAGTAAATATGCATCACATATTCATTAGAGATGTGAAAAGTGTTGGGAAATCACTATGCAAGTTTTGTTGCTAACTTTGCATATATTTGCGCAAAAACTCTGTCTTTTCTTTTTTCTTTTGGCTAGTTTTTGGGTCACCAACCCAATGTAACTGTTCTGTCCCAGGCTCACTGTGGCTAATGAGTTGAAAACAGGCAGCTAAACTCATCCCATTTCCATGTACACAGTCCTTTTTAGCTTCTGTAGACTTTATTGGAGTACATCATATAACAAAAAATGGAAATTAGGGGTAGAAAAATAAAAGGAAGGTAAAAAGACAATGCTTTTCCTAAGGACCAGTGATGGGTGACTACTCACAATGGCTGCTGGCTTGAAATGGAAGGGGATATGACCTGACATGCAGGAAATAGGGCAGGGTGAAACCAAGAGCCATGGGTTCTGGATCATACCAAATCAGAGGCCAGAAAAGGAGTTGCTAGGCAACAGGCTGACAAAGGTAGGAATTATAAAGTAACAACTAGAAACAAAAACCCATACAGGTGACAGAACCGTAACATTGATCCTTTTATCTTCCTACATATTTTTGGGGGCGAACTTTGGCATTTTTCCGCATACTACTGTTACAATACACCTAGAGTCAGCCTATGCCCCAAAAGGACTCCCCAAGTCACAGTCCCGGGGCATAGTTGGACCAGCCCCATTAGAGGGTCCATAAATGACACCCATAAGGCCACATGATGGCATTCAGTACCCAAGACGGGGATACTGACCACAGATATAGAGAGTAGTACGAGGCCGGCAGTAGCCTAAAGGAGAAGGAGAACTACCAACGCTATTCAGGAGAGGAATCACTTAGGTAAAAAGGGATTAATTAAGCCTTAGCACCAACCTAGCAGGCCAAGATTGGGGGCAGCTATTGGAGACGATACAGACAGAACACGCAGAAATGTGGTGGGACTATACACAAAGTAATATGAACAATGTATATTAGACTTTATCGATGATGATGATCAATAAAACTGCTGTTTGTATGAATAAAGTTCCTGGTGCCCATCATTGCATTACTAACGCCCAGTCTGCACGAATCCAGCACCTTAATGAGCACCACTGAGCTTGCCAGTTCAAGAGACATTTGATGTAAACTCCTAGAAGCCGAGCAGGGAGGGTTAAACTAGTATTTGCTAAAGGATACCCATTGCCTTGTATTGCTAACATTTGATCAAGCTCCGATACCCATTTTCAGAGCTTAGTGAATTCTCTGTTTAGTTTCTTAAGGTAGTATTTTCTTCATACATCAGAAATGGGGTACAAAATGTTGTATTTTAGTTAATGAGGTATTTTGAAAGAATTCACCAAAGGTTGCTTACTGGCTAATACTGAATGACTTTTTAGTTCAAACTTTTTTATTGGTTTTCACAGGGTTTCACAATTTGGTATTAGAATAACATTTTTGATCAGGTATCCTCACAACAAATTTTGTGCATTGAGACGGAAAGGTGCAATTAAACAAAACATATCATAAACCTTCTTATTTTAACCACTCTTCAGCCAAGGATCCTTTCTCCTTCTTACTTACAGTATAAAGCGACGTTTTGCAAAACCCTTTGGAGATTATTAAAGGGATAGAGAGAGAAAAGAACAGATAGAAGAGAGAGAAGGGGAGGGGGAGTAGAGGGGGTAGGGTATCTGGGAGGGAGGATATTCATGGGACTGGGATGGGGGGGGGGGAGAGGACAGGGGAGCTAATATCTCCCCCTGCCTCCACCCCCTGAATGACTTTTTATAGCGATAAAAATCTTAGTTGCTCTCACACATTTGATCTGGATATCTTTTAAGAGTCAGTGTTTCCCCAACAAATGAGGCACACATTAGTTTTCCGATAGATTACACACATCAAAAGCAGACATGCTATGACTGCCAGGATAATAGTATTTCCATCTGATTGTTAAAGTCTTGGCTGGGCAGACTGAATATGATTTGTGATTGCTATGTTTTTGCTACTTCTATTCGCAATTACACATATGGTAGATATAGGTCAACATTCTTTTGCCTAATTTTCCTTGAATGACAATGTAAAATGGCATAGAAAATAACATCACAACTAGTATATATGTACAAGGTCCCGATGTATCAATCCAGTTAGCATTTATCTAATTGAATTTTTGTTTCCATCAGAAAAGAAGTGGGCTACCGGCTCTAAAGAAATATTACAGCTGTAAATGTATTTGACTGGTAAACATATCTCAACTTCTGACAGCCCTACTAAATTTATATTTCCAATTATAATTTTATCAAAATAGAAGAAATAACACCATAAAGTCACATGCTTTCATCTGTTCAGAATACCAAATATACTAAAACAACCTTGTAATATCAAGCAGAATAGCTTGTTTCTCCTTACATCATTATCAAGTTTTCCGTGCTCTGCATATCACCCTCTTTCTCTTGTTGTTTCTTAAGCATAGATCTCAGAAGAAGAATTATCAGCTGTGTGTTTCACTGACAATTATCTAATAAAATCGTTATTTAAATATGACCTATTTATAAGACTTTCATTTAAAAGGGGTTTGTTATGCAATGAAAAATGACAAAGTCAGAGAACAGATGACTACAATTGACAAGTAATCAAGATTTTAATTATAGTAATGTAGGAGAGTGAAATGCAAAATACCATAGGCAAGCTTTCACTGGCATTTGAAAATGAATAGGAGATCCATCAAAGAAAGAAGTTTGCGGGATCTATGTACTAAACATTGCAAACAGCTTTTATTTGGCTCAAAATTGGCACACAGAAACATTTACATTATGCGTGTGTGCGCCTATGTAGTAACCTGAAATGTCTCAATCTGCACCATTAGCGTTAAAAATGATTTTATTTTCCACTTTTTTGGCTCACACAAATAGACTGCGCTAGGTGCACAAATAGTATGTACTAAAAAAAGAAAGTTTCTGTGCGCCCAAAGGAGAAAGTGCATCAAAATCATCTGGCAAATTTAACTTGATGTAAACCCTAAAAAGTCTATTTATATTATTAGCGCATAATTAAGCTATGTGATGTGTTTGACACAGCAAAGATGTCTCATTAAAGATGCCCTTATGTAGGTCAGTATCAAAGTCTATTAGCTGCAAAAGTGGGGCAAAACTAGATGGAAAAAAAGGCACCCAATATATCACAGCAAAACATCCTATTGTTTCCCAAGGAACCTTTTGCTTTGACACTTTTTGTATTGCTTCAGTATTGCCCAATTTTACAGCCAGGAAACTTTGATAAATGACCCAAGAGTATGTATCAGGACAATGTTGGGGGAAACTGGGGTGAATTTCATCCTGTGCCAATGTACTTTGCTTCAATTTTGCACTGTCTCCACCAGCTTGCTACAGTACGTAATGTATCAAATTCTACATCCCCGTGCCATTTTGTTTCCCCTTTATTTGCTCTAGATGTTTCCACCAGAACAACAGGGGCCTCAAGCCTTTTATTCTGCATTCTCCTTAAAGAGGATTATATTACACATTAAAAACCCTCCTATTCAACATAGTGAGATGAGGGTTGCTTTCACTCAGCAATATTTCAATGGAAGGTCATGTGTGTTTTCCACCGTAGAGAACAGGGGACAAACTGAATCATCTGAAGAACATCAGGTTACAACTGAAACCACACTCCTTTATCTAAATTGCTGCCAATCTCTGTGCGCTGAAGTGAATTAGGCTGTTATAACTTTGATTTCAGCTTCCATTTTTTCCATTAGCTGAAGCACTGGCCTCTGCAAATGTAAACAGGGCTGCCAACAGCTTTCATGGGGCCCAGTGATAAAGTTTCTTCCACACCGCCCCCCCCCCCCCGTGTCAATGACTTGTGAGACTCCCATCTTTCTCTTGCACTTCCCCCCTTGCTTTCTCACATCCTCTATTCCTCTCCCCCATCCCCCATGTATTTCTCCCCACTCCCCCTCATATACTCTCTCATACTACTGGGGTAAGGGGTGGGGGGAAAGATATGAGAAAGGGTGGAGGGGGACGATAAGGGGTGGGGGAAGGTATGGGGTAAGGGAGGATGGGCAGGTATGGGATAAGGGGGAGGAGAAAGTATGGGGGGAGAAGGTATGAGGGGCGAGAAGGTATGGGGTTAGGAGGGAAGAAAGGGTATGGGGTAAGAGGGAGAAGGTATGGAGGGAGGAGAAGGTATAGGGTAAAGCGGGGAGGAGAAGGTATGGGGTAAAGGGGGGGAGGATAAGGTATGGTGTAAAGGGAGGGAGGAGAAGGTATGGGGCAAGGGGGTGATGAGAAGGTATGGGGTAAGGGGGAGCAGAAGGAATAGGGTAAGGAGCAGAATGTATGGTTTATGGGAGGGAGGAGAATGTAAGGGGTAAGGGGGAGGAGAAGGTATGGAGTAAGGGGGCTAGAAGAAGGTATGGGTAAGGGGGCTAGAAGAAGGTATGGGGTAGGGGGGGCGAGAAGGTATGGTGGAGGGGAGGAGAAGGTGAGGTGGGGTAAGGGGAAGGGGAAGAGTTATTGGCTGAGGGGAGATTACCTTGGTGTGGAATTCTGAGGGAGGAAGCAGGAACATGTGGTGGACCTGCAGAGGGGCCCTGTGAAAGAACCTGCAATGACCCACAGAGGGACCTTGAGACAAACCAGAGGGGCACTGTGTAGGGGCTTTCAGACGGCTAGCAGAGAGGCCCTTTAAAGGGGATTTCAGATGGGCTGCAAAGGGGCCCTGAGAAGGGACTTTCAGATGGCCTGCAGAGGGTCCCTTTCAAGGGGCTTTTGGCAACTTGCAACAGTCCATGGAGGGGCTTTGAGATGGCAAATGGAGGGGTCCTTTGAAGGTTCATGGATGCTCCTCAAATAGGTTGGGGGGGGTCGATTTGTTATGGGCTGGAGAGGGTGGGGTGTTATGGGCTGGAGGGTGGGGGCTTTAGAGTGGAGAAAATACTGGGCAGCAGTGGCGGATTCTGGGGTGGTAGAACAGAGCAGAAATAAGCAGCTACACAGCCGGGAAGATCCAAACATGTTTTTCCAGCCTGTGCTATTACTTATACCTGCTACTCACCTCCCACCTGGTTGTTTCTACACCTAAGCTAGTCATGTGGGTTTCTTTAACTAACTCATTGGCTGGGCCCCCTGACTCACCGGGCCCAGGAAAGAAGTCCCAGCTGCCCCCCCGCCCCCCCCCCCCCCCCTCTGTCGGCGGCCCTGAATGTAAACTTTCAGTTGCCCTTACTATACTAACTTGCTATGAAAAATTGTAAGAAACTAAAAAATCTATGGAAGTTGGTAACAACCTCTAAAAAAAATGAAATGTCTGAAACGTGACATATTTATGAAGTGTACTTAAACTGTTGTAGAATTTGGTGTACTCTGTGCTATAAAAAAAAAAGACATACCACTCTTATGTTGAGGGAGAAAACTGTTAAGAAAAGTAAGGCTTGCTGCACAGTACTTAATATATAGATTGCGCAAATATGAAAATGTAACTCTGCCCTAAGCCCTCCCACTCGCTCCATAAATCCGCCATCTCATCGCAGACATACACAAATATAGCACACCTGAGATTAGTATATACACGCACCCAGGCACAGGTATTTTTCAGCCCGATTTGCTTTAAAATATAGACTTTGTGCTTATATTTGTGCTTTGTTACATAGAGCCCAATTGTGTTAGCAAAAATGCCGTATTCAAATTCTTATTTCAAATCAAAATACAAATGAAAATGCAAACTACAGTATATGCGATCAGGAGGAATTCAAAACCCCAAGCGTAGGAAGAAGAAAAGCAACAATCAGAAAAAAGGAGAAATAAAATGCCCTTGAACAAATGTTAGTTGATATTTATAACTGCGTTTCTGGAAACAAGAGATCCTTTGCATTTCCCAAGCTTGTTTATGTCACCTGTTTTCGTCACTCAAGGTCTCCCAATTCTCCATTGTCTTGATTAACAGCTGTGCAACAAGCTGCAGAGCTATTATGTGCTTGATTAATTATAGTGCAGACCGCTTTGGAATAATACTGTGGAGGGAGCTGTACACTGTGTTCTTCCATGTATTTAAGCAGCAAGAGCCGACACTGAAAAACTGAAGGAAGCAGTGTCTTATAAATAATGAAACTCTTAGAATGTTGCATAGAACTAGGAAAGGGCTTTTTTTTGGTGTGGAGCTAAACCATTTATTTCCTTAATGTAAAAGCCTAAAGAACATGTTGCTATGACATTTTCTAATAGAGGTACTTAAGGTGATTAGACATTATTGAGGCACATTTTCTTTGGTATTTTAAATACCCAAATTATTGTTAGAATAATGTGGCCCCCTCCCTCCCCCCTCTTCCCCAGGGACTACTACGATCGGTAAGGGGTTAATGGCCTTAAGGGGTTAACTATGGGCTCACGCAGGATATGGAGCAGCTTAGCAGAAAATAAGTTCCTCCCTCTGTATGCATGGTGACTAGTGACATCACCAGGGGGATATATAGTAGCCTTAAAGATCTAGACCTAGGTTCCTGGGAGGAACAGTTGGAAGAGCCTCATTGTTAATCATGTCATATGTTCCTGAGTGTATATATAAGTGTATAGTTAATGTGTATAGCTACTGACCTGTCCCTGTTTGTTATTTTATAGTCAGGGAAAGTGTCCCATCCAGTTAGCGTCCATAGCCATGATACTACAGAAGTCTGCAGGCTTTCAAAGAGGAAGCCTATGTCCTATAGGGCTTATATCAATTGTAGCCCTGGGACCTAATCGGAGCAGCCCTGCTGAGAGGCCCCCTGTTGTCTCCGAAACAGAGTGCTTATCCAAAAGTCAATGGAATATTGATCCCCACCAATGGAGTACTTAGGACAATACAAGTAACAATGACTGATTGTTGAGTTTGTGCAAACGAAAGTTAAAGTTCGCAATGTTAAAGGATTGATGATTACATTACATAAAGGGTCCTGTAAAGAGAGTTTTGCAGAAGAAAGTGGGTCCAGCTTTTCTGCTAAAACAGAGTTACTAAGCAACAGAGACCATTGTGCTAGATTTTCCCGCCAAAAGAACAGTTTTGCAAATTGTGCACTGGTGCAACCAAAATGCAGTGCATGTGCATAAAGGTGGCAAGAACACAGCTACAGCTATTCAGTACTGTCCAATTGACAGTACACTAAAAAAGAGAACCAGGTCCGCCCCTAGTGATTTTGATAGGGCAGGGATTAAAAAAGCATGTTGGGGCTAGTGAGAGGAATTTCCACCCTTCAGAGTGTCCTACACTGCACTGTTTCGTTGCTCTACAGTATGTGAATAAGTTGTGTTCTCTCTGTATTTAACTCAAGCTCTTAAATAATCTATAATGTGCTACCTCAGTTCAAAGATGGAGTGTAGTGTCCCGCTGTGACCGTTGAGCACTATGAGGTTCCAGGCGGAGTACTGGTGGTCTTCCTCCAAGGTAAGGAGTTTCTCCAAGTTGTGTGTCATTTATCAGCGTCCAGGGGGCTAGTTGTCCTGCAGAGCCAAATGCAACAACTGGGGTATCCGATACATGCACGGCTCCAAATGACAGGAGTCGAACTGTCCCTATTGGTGTTTCTGCTGCATCAATTAGCAGAAGTTCTAGCGAGACAAACGTCTCCTCTCGCTTGCCATGATGTGCTGTGGAGATGTCTACTTCGTGCTCTCAATGGGGCGCAACCAAGGAGATCAATGATGACGTCACCACAGTTGCGCCCCCAGAGCCAAACCTATTTACTACAACAGAGCTAAAGCTTTTCAAGATCGAACTATTAATGATACAACAAAGGTGGTTTGTGAGACATGGCTCGAACAGAGTCCCAATGAGGAGTCGATAGTTTTGGTTCTCCCTGGGGCACCCAATTGCCAGACATTTATACTGCTCAGCCAAGCCAAAAGGAGTGTGTGGGAAATTGTTCAGGAAATTTAGTTGATCTATCCCGGGGCCGATGGATCAAGGATGCTGCGGAGGCCTGCGCTACTAGAGATGACTATGCCTTTGTTACCAAGAAGGTAGGCAAACTTGTGCAGGTCTGGCACACAGACAGCAGTGTCTTTAGGAGTCAGATTAAAATGTGGATGCTAAGAGGTCTAAGAAAGTCCACCATAGATGGGCCACAATTCAAGTCCAGCCTGCGTGGCACTTAGAGCCGGTGGACCATGGACCAATTGCGGCCAAGTGTAGCACAGGGGAAATTTCCCACAAGTATTAACTGAGCAGGGGTCCCTGCATCTGAGTGGGACTCCCACTGCATTAATCCTACCTGTCTGGAAGAGCTGCACACAGAGAGCAGAGAGATGTGTTCCCTATCTCTGTACAGCTCTTACAGACGATCACGCTGTTTTTCTTTTCAGTACATAGGATTGAAGCAGGGGATCTCCGGGGCTCAACCACAGTAATTTCAGGTCCCAGACCCCCTACTTCTCGAGGTACAGGCCTTCGTATGAGGTGCCGGTATCTCCTGCAAGTTTAAATATCCTGCATCACGGCCCACATGACTGGGACATTTAAAGTTGCTGGAGAGTAACTAGTGGTAAGGGACAAAGATCGAGCAAGGCAAGAAAAAATGTAGAGGGCTGGAGGCAATAAATAAATAAACTTTCAGGAGATACTGGCACCCCATACTGGGGCTTGTACCTCAGGAAACATGGGGTACCCGGATCTAAAAATAAAGTGGTTCTGCACTAAAGACCCCCTGATTCAATCCTATGTACTAAAAATAAAAGCAGAGCTTCATTACCTTAGTGGCTAACCACTATGGTAATGAAGGGGTTAAACACCAGTACCCGGTTTGTTGGTGGTAGAGGGGGTGGGTGAAGGGTGTAGTTGCCCCAGGGTGGGTGGTTAAGCCTCCAGTGGCTTAGTGAGAGCGGTTAACCCCTTAATTACCTTAGCGGTTACCACAGCAGGCTTCATCCGGAGTCATTGAGTCCTGAGCCCTACTTCCAGAGAGCCAGTTTGCTGTTCTGTCTGTGATAAACAGAGTATTGCAGACATTTCTGTGTGCAGCGAAACCAAAAGTTATTTCACCGGATGTGACATCAGACGCTGGGGGAATAGAGTGGTCGGAGCCTCAAGTTCTGACAGCATTGCCATCACCATCTGCTGCTGTGCTACTTTGCACTACATGCCTGTTTTATACTTTGTGTAATACATTGTACTCTTCATACTACACTTTAAATCTTAGCTGTTATTACAACATTTGCTGCATTTTTTGTCTTAGAGCACCATGCAACCTTGTTTGTTCGTCCTCATGGTAAGGCCTGACGGGACACTCTTTCATGTGGCCAGGTTCATCACAGAATAAACACATTTTATCCTCAATTCCGGCATTTTCAGGTGTATTCTTCACACAAACCTCGGGAGGTGCTACTGTATCAATACTTTTCTGTATATGCTAGAACCACAGCTGACTATGTGCAAACTATGACACTGCTTATACATTATCTATGGGTTGTAGGGCTAGGCCCATTAAAAAATGACAAAACAGAATTCAGTTAGAGGTCAGTTTACCTTTGTTTCCTGGCTTCCTCCTGGCTGGCAAAGAGAGGGGGAGAGTCCCAGTGTAGGCATGCTCCCTTCAGCCAGTTAATTGAAGGGCCAAGCCTGTATCCAGCAGGCTTGTTCACTCTTGTGGCGGTTTTGTTCCTGGGTGGGGGCCCAAGGCGGTCCCAACAGGCCTGGGGAACCATTCCAATCAGTGTCCTTCCATGTTGGGGAAAGTCTTTCTCTTGGCAGGCAGCTTGCTGCTTCCTTTTAAACCCCTTTTCAGCCAGGAATTAAATCTTCTTTAATTAGCTGTATTTGCAGCCAGCATCTCCAGGGGAGTTTAACCGCCTGCATGCTGGAAAGCATACATACTGCACTTCACTCTAGCCTATACCGGCAGTCTCTGTCACAATACATACTATGCAAGCATCTGAGAAAAGCCATTAGAGTTTTTGTGACATACTATATGTGGGCTGGGTTCCGCCCTTGGGTACCCCTGTGTCCCCTTACCTTCCGCTGAGGCTGCGACCGGCAGCAGTGGCTGGGGAAAATTTGGGGAGACTGCAGGAGTTTGCAGTAGGGACCAGAGTGGTGAGCGCATCACCAGAGTTCTGCAGAGGGCACCGCCATCTTGGAAATGCGCGTGCTTGCGCAGTAACATCTAGCGCATGCGCAGAAGGAATCTTGAGTGAGGTGGCCATTACAGGGCTTTGCGCATGTACAGTAGCTTAGGCAGGACAATGGCCAATGGGAGAACAGCTCCACAGAAGACTACAGCCCACAGGATGCATAGGGGCAAGGAACACATGTCGGCCAATAGCCAATAGGGCTGCAGCTTCCCCTGCAAGGGGAGATTGATACATTTGGCGCATCTGGGACCACGCCAATCAGAACTGGGACAAGGAAGTGGTAGGTTGTGTGTGCAGGTGTCTGTGGCACCTGCACTAGGCCAGATACACCCTTAGGCCCCAACTAGGCCGAGGGGCGGAGCTATGCTTGGTGACCGTGCATAGAAGGAGCGGGTGCATGTGCGCTCTGTAACAGGAGCGGAGATGCGCGCATAAGTGGGGGGCGGATCTTTGGCAGCTGCCGCTGCAGTACTATAGGTAAGCGAGGAGGGAGCGTGCCGCAAGGGACGCATTCCCCGCTTCCTCACAGTACCCCCACCTTGAGGATCGGACTCCGGACAATCCAAGTACGGCTACTGCGGATACCTGGCGTGGAACTGTCTAAGTAAGCCGGGAGCGTGGATCTGGTCAAATGGCACCCAAGAGCGCTCCTCCGGACCGAAGCTTTTCCAGTGTACTAGGAATTGTATCCTTCCCCTGGAATATATGGAATCAATAATTGACTGGATCTCGAATTCCTCTTGACATTGAACCAGTACAGGAGGAGGAGAGAGAACATCAGGGTACCTGGAACTCTGCTTGACAGGTTTTAAGAGAGAGACATGAAATACTGATGGTATCTTCATAGATGGAGGCAAATCAAGGTGGTACGCTACAGGATAAATCTTTTCCAGGATCTTGAAGGGTCCCAGGAATCTGGGAGCCAATTTTAAGGTAGAAGTCTTTAATCTGATGTTTTTAGAAGAGAGCCATACCTTGTCTCCTGTCTTGAACCTGGGCGCCTCTAGATGATGTCGATCCGCCTGGATTTTTTGTCTCTGAACGGATTCTTGAAGATTTTCCGGATCCTACTCCAAGAGTCTTGAAGAGCGTTGACTCTAGCATCAGCAGCTGGAACTCCAGCAATGTTAGAAGATAAAGGAAGATAATAAGGGTGATAGTCATAATTGATGAAAAAGGGCGACTCTTGGGTGGACTCATTTCTTAGAGAATTGTGTGCAAACTCAGCCCAGGGTAATAGATCAGCCCAATTGTCTTGAGTCTCGGAAACAAAACATGTAAGATACTGTTCCAGTGATTGGTTTACCCTTTCTGTCTGTCCATTCGTTTGCGAGTGGTACCCAGAAGAAAAAAGAAGGGAAATACTGAGTCTTTGAGAAAATGCCCGCCAAAATTTTGACACAAATTGTGATCCGCGGTCAGATACGATAGAAACGGGAAACCCATGTATACGAAAAATCTCCTTGATATAGACCTCAGCAAGAGTAGCAGAATTGGGAAGGCCCTTGAGGGGTATGAAATGGGCCTGCTTCGAAAAATGATCCACGATGACCAGGATGGTATTCATACCATTTGAAATAGGTAGCTCCACCATGAAATCCATTGATAAGTGGGACCAGGGACGTTCCGGAATGGGAAGCGAACGTAGCAGACCAGCAGGCTTTTGTCGACCGGACTTATTCCGAGCACAAATAGAACAGGATGAAACTAATTCCTTAATGTCGCTCAACATCTCGGGCCACCAGAAAGTACGTCTGATTAAGTCAGTGGTTCTTCGGATCCCAGGGTGACCGGCTGATTTGTAAGCATGACCCGACTCGAGAATCTTTCGACGGAATTTGGTTGTCGCGTAAAGACAACCCTCAGGAACCTGCAGTCCTTCAGGTGTTTCCAGAATCTTGTCCAAGATGTCGAAAGAGTTAGCAGCAATGATGAGTTTAGAAGGGAGAATGGTTTTGGGAACTTCGTCTGACTTGTCCTCGGAAGGAATTGACGAGACAATGCATCGGCCTTTAGATTCATAGTACCAGGAATATAAGAAATTACATAATTAAATCTTGAGAAGAATAAGGCCCAGCGAGCTTGACGGGAACCAAGGCGTCGAGCGCCCTCAATATACAATAAATTCTTGTGATCGGTGAGAATAAGAATAGGTTTTTCGGTACCTTCGAGCAGATGTCGCCATTCTTGGAGTGCCATCTTGATTGCTAAAAGTTCTCCATTACCAACGTCATAGTTGATCTCCGCAGGAGAAATTTTTTGGGAGAAATACCCGCATGGATGTAGGTGATCTTGGGGAGAACGTCTTTGAGAGAGCATAGCCCTTGCTGCAACATCTGAGGCATCAACCTCCAATGTGAAAGGAAGAGACGGGTCGGGGTGATGCAGAATAGGGGAGGGCGTGAAGGCTTTCTTCAGGGATTCAAAAGCCGAACAGGCCTCTGGACACCAAGAGGAAGGATCAGCATCTTTCTTGGTCAGGGTGGTTATAGGAGCCACAAGAGTGGAGAATCCATGGATAAATTTACGATAATAGTTGGCGAAGCCAAGAAATCGCTGGATGGCTTTAAGTGATGTAGGTTGGGGCCAATCCAATACTGCTTTTAATATCTCAGGGTCCGTGGCGAATCCCTTCTCGGAGATTATATAGCCCAGGAAGGAAGTAGAACTTTGATGAAACATACGTTTCTCCCTCTTGCCATAAAGATGATTCTGACGAAGACGAGAGAGTACCAGCTTGGAATGCTGAATATGTTCCGGCAGGGATTTAGAAAAAATGAGAATATCGTCAAGATACACAATGACAAACAAATTGAGAACATCACGAAAAATCTTATTGACAAATTCTTGAAAGACCGCAGGAGTGTTACAGAGTCCAAATGGCATTACTAGATATTCATAATGGCCATCGCGGGTGCTAAAGGCCGTTTTCCATTTGTCTCCTTCCCTGATGCGTATAAGGTTGTAAGCACCGCGGGGGTCAAGTTTGGAGAAAATGGAGGCACTTTGTAAGCGGTCGAACAGTTCTGAGATGAGTGGTAAGAGATACCGGTTCTTCTGGGTGATCTTATTTAATCCTCCCTAATCAATGCAGGGGCGGAGAGACCCATCTTTCTTTTTCACAAAGAAGAAGCCTGCCCCAGCAGGTGAGGTGGAGTTTCTTATAAATCCCTTCTTTAAGTTCTCTTGTATATACTCTGACATGGCACGGGATTCTGGAATGGACAAGGGATAGGATCTGCCTTTTGGGAGAATGGCACCAGGGATAAGATCAATGGGACAATCAAAGGGACGATGCGAGGGAAGGACTTCAGAGCAAACTTTATCGAAGACGTCAAGAAATGCAATATAAGCCTCAGGAAGTGGGCCCTTAACTGTATCAGCAGTTTCTAAACCGGCAAGAGAAAGAGGAGGGGAAGCACAAGGAATATCATGCACCAGGCCATCGTATAGGCAGTTTATCAGTCCAGTCAATTACAGGATTATGCAATTGTAACTAGGGAAGACCCAAAATTACCTGCACCGATGGTGAATGAATGACATCCACCGAGATTTGTTTCTTGTGTCCATCCTTGGTGGAAAGAGTGAATATCGCAGTCTCCAGGCAGATGAAGGCAGGTTGAAGTGGATAGCCGTCTATTGCTTCGAGTCCTATGGGAATGGACTTGCTAAGCTGTGGAGTCCGGTGTTTTATAGCAAAATTCTGATCCATGAAGTTTCCTCCAGACCCAGCGTCGATGAAGGCAAGTGCAGAAGTATGAAAGTCAGTACCCTCCATTATGATAGGCAGAAGGATCCTTTTTGGCATATTTTCCTTGGAAGGCAGACAAGAAGATATGGTACCCAAAGAAATTCCATCATACCTTATAGGCCGCTGGCGTTCTCCCGGACGCGTAGGACAGCGGTACGCCAAATGACCGGCTAGGCCACAATAAAGACATAGCCCCTCGCTTCTCCGGCACTGCTTTTCTGTAAAGGACAACTGGTGAGTACCCAGCAGCATGGGGTCAGGTGCTTCAGGAACTGAAACAAAAGGAGAGAGAGTAGGAGAGAGAGAGATATAGGTACAGGCGTACGTGTAGTCTGGCATTCACTTTGTCTCTCTTGGAGGCTTTGATCCACCCTCTCTTGGAGGCGTTGATCATGTAGAGATCAGATCTTCCAGGACAGTGGGTCTTAAACGTGCAGCCAATTGATATTTCAAGGAGTCTGAGAGGCCCTGCCAGAAGGCTGCAGTTAAAGCCTCGTTGTTCCAACCGGTCTCTGCGGCAATAGTCCGAAATTCAAGAGCGTACTTCGCGACAGTCCGGTGGCCCTGGGTGATGTGGAAAAGAGAAGAGGCCACAGTAGCCTCGTGGCCAGGAGTGTCAAAGACCTGCTGAAACATTTTTTTGAAAACAAGAAAGTTCTGCGTGAGTTCAGGCATTAACTCCTAGATAGGTGATGCCCAGGCCAATGCATCTCCGGTTAGCAAAGCAATGATATAAGCCACTTTAGATCTATAGGTAGGGAAGCGAGAAGGGGTATATTCAAAGTGGATATCACATTGGATAAGAAAGCCTCGGCATCCTAGGGGTTCACCCGCATACCGATTGGGTGTCGGAAGATGTGGTTCCTGGGGTATGTTTCCCACTAGAGTAGAAGCAGTTGTGGTTAGGCCCACCTCAGGGGGGTCAATGTTTGTTGGGCTGAACATACTGTAACGCTTGAGCGAGCCCACAAACAAGACCTGACCCCGGCACTGAGGTGGGAAGGATATGCCACACACCCACAGTAGCGGGGGCGAGCCCAGAAGGTGGTTTTCAGCGTTGCTGGGTCTGGGTATGTAGAAAGGGTTAATCCAATACTTGCCGGTCCGTGGGTTGGAGAGGCACACGTAGTTGAAGTCCGTAAGCCAGTGGTCTAGGTTTGGAGAGGTACTCATAGTCGTTATCCGTAAGCCAGGGGTCAAGAGCCAGAGAGAATCCAAATGCAAAGCCAGGTCGGTACACGAGAGGTTTACTGCAGAGAAAAAGACAAGACTGGGCTGGACAAGACAGGCACACGCACAGGCTACACAAAGTTATGTTCAGCAAGGTATGACAGGAAGAGGCAGTCCTTTATAGGAGACAGGAACCAGTAGGAGAGGGGGCGGAGCGGAGGCGGGGCCTCCGCAGATGCCAAGGATAGGCTGCAGGATACAAGGGCTCTTAGCTAAACTTGCCACGCAGCTGGAGCTCGTTGCGCACCATCATGCGCGTGCACCGCGCACAGTTGAGGTGCGCCGCGTCCAAGGGGGCGGAGCTATGCTCAGTGACCGTGCATAGAAGGAGCGGGTGCGCGCGCGCTCTGTAACAGGAGCGATCAGCATCAGCGGGGGCGGATCTTCGGCAGCTTCCGCTGCAGTACTATAGGTAAGCGAGGAGGGAGCGCGCCGCAAGGGACGCGTTCCCCGATTCCTCACACCAACAAACTGCACCAACTCACCTCTACACATTAGTGGGCAGCGCTGTACCACACATTGACCTTGTGGACACCGGGTTGATTGGGTGCCCAAGGACCCCTATGTACTTTGGGGGGTGGTGACTCCATTGAGAGGGGGCAAATTATTGGGAGGTTCGGGCCATGCGAGGCCTGGTGGATAGGCTGTAACTATATTAGCTGCATATAGTACAACTGTTCTGCTTTACCAAGTGTGTATTCTTTATGTGTCCTGTAACGGGGTCATTCTACACTATAGAATCCCGTCAGGTGGAGGCGCTACCGAGCATCGTTCCAGGATACAACACAGGGTCCCAGCAGCGGAGGCTCAGGCCTCCTGTGAGCCACCAGGTATTGCACCCTATACACACCGTAGCCATACATCTCCCAGGGGCTGGGGGAAAGTGCGCTACATATAGTAAACCACAATACCTTATTTTAACTCTGCCACCTCATTGTCAATTGAGACTCCACTTCCAGTGACCAAAAGTTTTGTTTCAAGTGTCGTACAAAAAAACTATAAGAACTTGTTACTGTAAGTAATTTGCCTTCAACCAACAGCCAAGTGCTACAAAACAGTAACTCATTTAGACTCAAATTAAGTCAATAGTGAGAAATATATCTGACTAATAAAACACATTTTATGTACTATAGAGAGCCTGTCAAAATAATAGCTACAATAGTAAATACAAAGAAGCTAGACATTTTCAGTAAATTGTTGGAGTTCATATATTGTCAATGTTCTTGTTTGCCCTTCTAATTTAATTCAATTTAACTGCCATGCCACCCCTCCGTACCTTCCTTCTATTTCATTTTATTTTAACACCCATTTTTTATTCCCATTTGTTTGGATAACGCCTGTTTCTTTATTTCTCAACTTTGGAGTGCATTAGTGCTTTCCTCTTCAAATCCTGCTTTGTTGCTGAATTTGCACGCACCATAGTGGAGGACGTTGGATCAAATTGGACACATATGAAATGATCTGGGTGAGTAACCTCCCTATTTTTATAGGTTCTTACAACTATTGCAAATTTTTCTTTTTCATTACTAGTAATTCTACCCCATCACCAATTATCTAATTACTATTAAGATAGAGAATATATCCTCAGACAAGTTCAATAATATTGCATTTTCTGCCTTCTCTGTCTTTAGTCATGATACATCGCGAGCTACTAGTAGTAGGAAGGGCTTCAGGGAGGTTATTAAAATATTGCATGAGACTGGCATAAAACAAATTCAACAATTACCCAGCCACACTGACACTAAAATTGAATGGGAACAGATTATAGATAAATTGATCTCAACTGAAGTTTGCGAGTAAGTTATTTAACTAAAAGTTAAAGCTCTATCCTGGATCTCCTCCTGACCTCTCCCATTGTACTTTCAGTGTCTCTTTTGCTAACACCGCCTCCTCCTCTATTGATCTCTCTGTGGGGGTACCCCAGGGCTCTGTCCTGGGACCCCTTCTCTTTTCTCTCTACACACTCTCTCTAGGTGACCTAATCACATCTTTTGGGTTTAAATATCACCTCTATTCTGATGGCACACAAATTTACCTTTCAACCCCTGACCTTACACCTGCTATACAGACCAAAGTTTCTGAATGCTTCTCTGGAATATCATCCTGGATGGCCATCCGCCGACTGAAACTTAACATGGCAAAAACAGAGCTCCTTATACTTCCTCCCAAACCTGGCCCTACTACCTCCTTCCACATTACTGTTGGAAATACGATCATTCACCCAGTAGCCCAAGCACGCTGCCTAGGGGTCACACTCGATTCCTCTCTCTCATTCTCCTCTCACATTCAAAATGCTGCTGCCAGAATCACTCTACTCTTTCCTAAATCTGTCTCTGCGTTTCCCCACCTGAAATCCCTCTCCTGGCTTCCGATCAAATCCCGCATATCACACTCAATTCTCCTCCTCACTTTTAAAGCTTTACACTCTTCTGCCCCTCCTTACATCTCAGCCCTAATTTCTCGCTATGCACCATCCCGACTCTTGCGTTCTGCTCAAGGATGTCTTCTTTCTACCCCCTTTGTATCTAAAGCTCTCTCCAGCCTTAAACCTTTCTCCCTTTCTGCCCGCACCTTTGGAATGCCCTTCCCCTCAATACCCGACTAGCACCCTCTCTATCCACCTTTAAGACCCACCTTAAGACACATTTGCTTAAGGCTGAGTCCATGCTCCATGCTTGCTCGCTGAGGCGCGCTGAGGCTCAGGGAAAGCGGGTGCTTTCCCTGGCCTTGCGGTTGCTTACCGCATGCGGCGTCAGCGGGCCGTCAGGGGGCGGGCCGGGGGCGGGCGCGTCACTGGCCGGGGGCGGGCCAGTGACGTCACGGAGCTGGTTCGCCCTCATTGGGCGAACCGCTCACGTGACCGGCCTGTCGCGCAGGCAAGCGGGGGAATTTTAAATTCCCCTAAGACCTGCACTTCCGCAAGCGCGCGGAAGCGCAGGTGAGCCCCTACTAAAGCCGCTCTAATTGCGGCTGTAGGGGCTCAGTGCTGAGCGGGAGCGAGAGTCAGCACGCTTCCGCCAGCAAGCAGTAAACATGGCCGAGGCCTAAAGAAGCATATGAATAGCACTGGATAATCCTGGACACATGATAAATAAAGCTTGGCCCCCTGCCGACGCACTTACTGTAATTCCCTCTTACTGTCTCTATATGTTCCCCTACCTACCAATTAGATTGTAAGCTCCTCGGAGCCGGGACTCCTCTTCCTTAATGTTACTTCTATGTCTGAAGCACTTATTCCCATGACCTGTTATTTATATTATTTGTTATTTATATGATTACAACATGTATTACTACTGTGAAGCACTATGTACATTTATGGCGCTATATAAATAAAGACATACAATACAATACAAAGTGTAGTGACTACAATCATATAGAATTCAACAAAGCATATTGAGTCTAGTCCACTCGCCACATAATATTAGCTTGGCCTACCCGAAAGTTAGTGATCATTGTCCGAGAGGTAATATAGTGTGACACATCCATCCGAAATGGGATGTTTGCTCACAGCCTTTTGGCCACAACCAAACTGCCATCAGCACTCTACGCCTAGTATGTCACCACCAGGACAACTTACCACTGGACATGTCAGTGTTTCACATTTTGCCACAGGACACCCTGCCACTACTTCACATTTCGCCGCCACCATCTTTAAATGTCCTGTCCGCCGCTCCAAATCTGCCGCCGCCAGTACCCTTTCTCCCCCGCTGTTGGCGGCCCTGCTCATAGTACAGAACTGATTAATTTTAAAAAAAACACACATGTAGGATATTGCTTGAACTGCTGCTTTAATTCCCAATGACACTGTAGTAATGTACAGTATGCCTGCCAAATAGTATCAATGCTTGTACTCATGCACACTACAGCGCGACTTGACGCATGCGCAATACCGGAAATAATAGCATCATTTTATTTTCCCCAGAAAATAAACTTTGACATCAAGCGACTAAAGATAAAAAGGAAGTTCAATGGAACTCTAATATCGCTTTTATAAAACTTTGCTTTTTTTACTTTTATAGTCAGTATTACCAGCTTCACGCTTTTAAAACTTTGCCATGCTATTATTTTAGACAACACGCTATGCACTGTACAGTACTGTATATGACCAATTCAATTACATGTCAAACCTGTACTAAAATTTCAACACGCATGCGTATTTTGAAATCCAACAAGGAAATAAAAAGTGACAATGCAATTTTTATTGAGAAGGAGAGAATAATTGTGAGCTTTATTCAAAACCTTATACAGTACGATGCTATGTTTTCATATTCAATACATTTTTACATTGTTATCATCACTACTGTTTTATTTTATCAATGACGTTGCATTTTGCAGTATAATTACAATAGACTTGCATGTGCAATTAATTCTGCTAAGAAACCACAAAAATGAATATTAATATCTTTTATTCTATATTTATTCTTTATTATTCAATACTTTCAACTTTTGCTAGGCTTGCTCTACTTTTCATACTGTTTCTGTGAGAGTCTCTGTGAGTGTTAACTCTTTATTATATTTTAAAACAGTTCCAAGGATTCAAGGACGCACACACATTAGGCAAAGACGAACTCATTTAGTTGCAAAAGGCATTCGAGACATTATCCTTAACTCCCCCAGGCCATGGGAGCTTCCTTAAAAAACAAAGACACATTAACTTTGAGCATTGGTTTCTTGGCTGAGTAATTACTTTGCCTTGTTTGACATGGATGGGCATCACAGCATTAGAGTAGTTGCACCTTCCCCCCTCACAAAGCCCTAGCGAAAATAGCATTCAACTGCTTATCGACAACTCCCCCGAGCCATTCATTATGTTTCAGGCTTTTATGTACAGTACTGTAGCGTCTTGAGACCGGTTTCACACGCATGCGCACGTATGATAAGTCCTTCTTGGGGATTTGGCAAGAATGACTTCACATTCAATGTGAATTTCAAGTCTGAAAAAAAGTCATACCTTTTTTTTTCCTCGATAAGGACTTAAGAATCCATTTTGTGAAGCATGTTTTTTTAATATTTTATCAAATTTTCTATTCTTAAAATCACTTGCTTTTTATTTATACTGTATACTGTATGAGGTGGAATACCCTAATCTTTATTTGGGGGTGGGAGGTTCAAATGTTTCTGATAAACTGATTATTTTTCACACATGCTTATTCTTTTGCAGGCTTCATTGTATTCTGTAGTTCTTTTGTCATTGAGAGTGGAGGGGATTAGGACATATTATTGACTGTTATTATGCACACAGTACAATAAGTTTGCACATTCCCCCCTCTCTGTAGTTCTGCATCTCTGAAAGAAAAAAAAAAAGGCCCTGAGTATTTAAATTTATTGGACTATAACTACTGTGTAATTATATATAACTGTAAAACTCCAGTATATACAGTATATAACCAGTGGTCAACAAATCACCCAAAAATCTACTCGCCGAACAAAAAAAATCTACTCGCCACCTAGTCCCGCCCCCAGGCCCGCCCCTAATAAGAACAACATTCGGTTTTGACATAAGTTTATTTATTGTATTACATTATACTACAATTAGCCCTTGTTGCGCGTGTGTGTGTATATGTGAATGACTAGTTTCCTGCACCCTTTAACCCAGTGGTTCCCAAACTTTTTCGGTTCAAGGCTCCCTAAGGCGATCAGGATTTTTTTCAAGGCTCCCCAAGGCGACCAGGATTTTTCCACGGCGCCCAAAGTGAAAACAAAGTTGTATATACATACCTAACAGTTGCAGTGCACAGTTGGTGTCTCTCTCAAATACTCAGACACCCCCACTCTCTCAGACACCCCCACTCTCTCAGACACCCCCACTCTCTCAGACACCCCCACTCTCTCAGACACCCCCACTCTCTCAGACACCCCCACTCTCTCAGACACCCCCACTCTCTCAGACACCCCCACTCTCTCAGACACACCCACTCTCTCAGACACACCCACTCTCACCCACTCTCTCAGACACCCCCACTCTCTCAGACACCCCCACTCTCTCAGACACCCCCACTCTCTCAGACACCCCCACTCTCTCAGACACCCCCACTCTCTCAGACACCCCCACTCTCTCAGACACCCCCACTCTCACCCACTCTCACCCACACTCACCCACTCTCACCCACTCTCACCCACTCTCACCCACTCTCACCCTCTCAGACACCCCCACTCTCTCAGACACCCACCCACTCTCACCCACTCAGACACCCCCACTCTCTCAGACACCCACCCACTCTCACCCACTCAGACACCCACCCACTCTCACCCACTCAGACACCCACCCACTCTCACCCACTCTCAGACACCCACCCACTCTCACCCACTCTCAGACACCCACCCACTCTCACCCACTCTCAGACACCCACCCACTCTCACCCACTCTCAGACACCCACCCACTCTCACCCACTCTCAGACACCCACCCACTCTCACCCACTCTCAGACACCCACCCACTCTCACCCACTCTCAGACACCCACCCACTCTCACCCACTCTCACCCACTCTCACCCACCCACCCACTCTCACCCACTCTCAGACACCCCCACCCACTCTCACCCACTCTCAGACACCCCCACCCACTCTCACCCACTCTCAGACACCCCCACCCACTCTCACCCACTCTCAGACACCCCCACCCACTCTCACCCACTCTCAGACACCCCCACCCACTCTCACCCACTCTCAGACACCCCCACCCACTCTCACCCACTCTCAGACACCCCCACCCACTCTCACCCACTCTCAGACACCCCCACCCACTCTCACCCACTCTCAGACACCCCCACCCACTCTCACCCACTCTCAGACACCCCCACCCACTCTCAGACACCCCCACCCACTCTCAGACACCCCCACCCACTCTCAGACACCCCCACCCACTCTCAGACACCCCCACCCACTCTCAGACACCCCCACCCACTCTCAGACACCCCCACCCACTCTCAGACACCCCCACCCACTCTCAGACACCCCCACCCACTCTCAGACACCCCCACCCACTCTCAGACACCCCCACCCACTCTCAGACACCCCCACCCACTCTCAGACACCCCCACCCACTCTCAGACACCCCCACCCACTCTCAGACACCCCCACCCACTCTCAGACACCCCCACCCACTCTCAGACACCCCCACCCACTCTCAGACACCCCCACCCACTCTCAGACACCCCCACCCACTCTCAGACACCCCCACCCACTCTCAGACACCCCCACCCACTCTCAGACACCCCCACCCACTCTCAGACACCCCCACCCACTCTCAGACACCCCCACCCACTCTCAGACACCCCCACCCACTCTCAGACACCCCCACCCACTCTCAGACACCCCCACCCACTCTCAGACACCCCCACCCACTCTCAGACACCCCCACCCACTCTCAGACACCCCCACCCACTCTCAGACACCCCCACCCACTCTCAGACACCCCCACCCACTCTCAGACACCCCCACCCACTCTCAGACACCCCCACCCACTCTCAGACACCCCCACCCACTCTCAGACACCCCCACCCACTCTCAGACACCCCCACCCACTCTCAGACACCCCCACCCACTCTCAGACACCCCCACCCACTCTCAGACACCCCCACCCACTCTCAGACACCCCCACCCACTCTCAGACACCCCCACCCACTCTCAGACACCCCCACCCACTCTCAGACACCCCCACCCACTCTCAGACACCCCCACCCACTCTCAGACACCCCCACCCACTCTCAGACACCCCCACCCACTCTCAGACACCCCCACCCACTCTCAGACACCCCCACCCACTCTCAGACACCCCCACCCACTCTCAGACACCCCCACCCACTCTCAGACACCCCCACCCACTCTCAGACACCCCCACCCACTCTCAGACACCCCCACCCACTCTCAGACACCCCCACCCACTCTCAGACACCCCCACCCACTCTCACCCACTCTCACCCACTCTCACCCACTCTCACCCACTCTCACCCACTCTCACCCACTCTCACCCACTCTCACCCACTCTCACCCACTCTCACCCACTCTCACCCACTCTCACAAACAGCAAGGGGATGAATCGGAGCCAGGGGTGGAAATCGGAACGAAGGGGGGGAATCGAAACGGGCAGAGGGAGGGGGGAATCAGAGCAGGGGCCAAGGGGGAAGCAAGAAAGGCATACAGCAATACTCACCAAGGGCTCCATGCAGGAAGGGGCGGGCCTCGCTTTGCAAGTTCATATAGAGCTTGCTGCAGGCCAAAACAAATCCTGGCAGCGAGCAAACACGCGCCAGCCAATCAGGTGAGGGGGGAGGTTTTTTTTCCTTTTGCAGAGACGCACACGCTGCCTGGCGCATCGCAAGCGCGCTAAATCCTGTTACCCTGTGGTGACCGGGTGACAAGATTTATTGAGGGGCACGGCCGGACCCCCTAACTCACAGGGCCCGGGACACCAGTACCATCTGTCCCCCGCTGTTGGAGGTAGGGCCACCAACAGAAATCGTGGGGCCCGGGACAAACATTTTAAGCAGGGCCGCCCCCCCTCTTTGTCAGCGGTATTGCCCGCCGCCCCCCCCCCCCCATTTCACACCTCACGAGCCCCCATCTCTTCCCCCCCCCCCTTCCCATGTATTTCTCTCCTTTCCATCTCACCCTCCCGCCTTGCATGTATTTCTCTCCCCTGCTTCTCACTAGCCCCCTCTCTCTCAGTCAATTACCCCACACTCACTCATTCCGTCCTCCCCTCACACAATTCCCCCCACAAGATATATACCAAAAAACTTTCCACCCCCGAATACATACAAAAAAATCCCCACCCCCCAAATATATACAACCTCCCCCACCCCAAATGCATACAAAAAACCACCTACCCAATATATAGAGAAAATGGGAGAGGGGCCCCCGCAATGATGCTCAAATACTAAGTGATCGAACTTGATAACTGAGTGAGTGAAAAAATAAATAAATAATATAAACCGGAATCAATTGTATAAAAAAACCGTAGCTCCTCAGTAAAGCCAAGGTATGTGCACAGTCTATGCCAAATACGCCTCACCTGCTCCCCGTGGCGAGAAACCTCCTGTCTCCAGACTGACCGTCTCCCCTGCACCCACAGGAACCGAGGGAGCCTGGCAACCACCCCGGCACTGTCCCCGAGGGAGTAACCTCTCCCACCTCGGCGCAACAACTGAGGGAGCTGGACTCCCACCTCAGCACTGGAACCAGGGGAGTAACACTCCCACCCCGGTGCTGCAACCGAGGGAGCTAGCTCTCCCACCTCGGAGTGATCCAAGGGAGTAACCTCCCACCTCAGGTCACGGGGGTGGCGGGAATGGCGACCTGGACAGCCCAGATGGAATGGGGGCAGGGACCTGGAGAATGGACTCCTAATGCCCCCTCAGGTGCCGCAGACTCGCCCGCCGCTGGAAACCAGAGGGTCAGGGGGTGGAGACTGGATGGTGACCTGCAATAGACCATAACTGGATACCGGTCTCATGGGTCAGGATGTGACTCTCGCTGGAAGGGGGGGTAGAGGCTGTAGAAGGCACCGACACTGCACCGGCTAGACGAGCACCACGGCACAGCTCTGGGAGAAAATCTTCCTGCTGGAACAGCTGTAGAAACGTCCGGTGAGTAAGGCGTGCTGCTATACCAAATGGTAACGGAAAAATGGGGGGGATGGGTAGAGCACAGCGAAAAACAAAGGGCTGGAGGCAAAAGTGCAATAAAAAACTATAAATTTATTTGGCCATTATGCCAGAGAAGTGACAGACATAGTTAAAAAGAACTCTGACGCGTTTCTCGCTGTGGAGGCGCTTTATCAAAGAGTGCTGAAAGTTCATATCCTGGCTGGTAATATAGGGATCTGATGTGAATACACCCCACAATCCAATTGTCCACTGGAGTGGGAGTCTTGCTGAGGGGGGCCCCTACCTTATTTTACCTGACATGGAATTTTGACCTACCGGTTCTGCCCGGGACATCTATACACTGAGCGGTGACGTATTTTGTTCACTCTGTTACCTTTACAACTTGTGTACCCACACTATGCAACCATTGTACAAATTATATGGTAATTTTTCATGTGGTCACAAGATCTCAGTGTAGGTTGACTGTTATACAGGTGTGCCTAGATAGAGCCTCCTGTGTCCTGTGTATGTCTTGCTTTGGATCTAATATTAGACCCTTGCCTCCAGGTCCACATTGTCTAGGCAGTGTTGAGCCCCCCTCACCTTTTAACTTTATCCCCTGTTTTATTCACCATAATAAAATTTCTTTTGTTACACTTTCATTTATGTCCGTGTGCTATTTAAGGTTGCTTTTCCTCTGTTGTTTACACACACACACACACACACACGTGTATATATATATATATATATATATATATATATATATATATGCAGTGCTCGACAAATAATGATAACAACTCGCCCGTTGCGAGTTGATTTAGGCCGCTGGCGATCCGTGCTGCGGCTCTATTAATTCCCCTGCTCGTGCCAAAATTTTCAAAAAAAATTTTTTTTAAATAAATAAATAAAAAATTCCTCTCCCTGATTGGTCTGACGTGGGGAAGAGGACCGGCTGGCAGCTCTGGGTCAGCCTCTCTCTCCCCCCTCCCCTGCCCATGATCCCCGCTTGCTGCCAGGGGCTCTCACTTCCGTCCCCAGCACGCGCGCGCGCAAGCAAAGTTGACTGCTGGATCCAGCGCGTCCCCGTCCGGCCACGTTTCCCATGCGGATGTCCCCACATACTAAATTT